>NC_060957.1:4215397-4515397 GCF_910589235.1 Vespa crabro
TAAAAATACTAACGATGTAAAAGATTCTAACGATAATAATAATAACAACAATAACGATAATAACTATAATGATGATAAGAACGATAATAATATTAATAATGATAAAAATAATAACGACAATAAGGACAATAACGATAATAATAGTAGTAATATTAACAATATTAAGAATAATAACTATAAAAACGATAATAACAGCAATAATAGTAGTAATAAAAAAAGTAATAATTATAATTACGAAAAAAACAATTTTAACGATAATAATAATTGCAATAATTACGATAATATCGATAATAATAACAACAATATTAACGTTAATATCGAATATAATAATAACATTAATAACTATAATAACGATAATAACGATAATAAAGATAATAATAATAATAATATCAATAATAATAACAATAATAAAGATAATAATGACACAATAATAATAATAAAAATAATAATAATAATAATAATAATAATAATAACGATTATGACGGTAATAACGATAAAAATAATAGAAAAATAACAATAATATCAATAATAACGATAAAAAAGGTAATAACGATAATATCGATAATAATAAATACGATAATAACCATATCATCAATAATAATAATAACAATATTTACAATAATATCGATTATAATAACAACAATATTGACGATAATACCGATAATAATAAAAATAATAATAACAGTAATAGCGACAATAACGATAATATCGTTAATTATAAAAACGATCATAATGATAATAGCGAAAAAAACAATACCGATATTAAAGATAATATTGACAATATTAAAGATAATAATGATAATAATTTAAAAACGATAATAATTATCATAATCATAGTAGTAATAACGATAATAACGATTTTAAAAATATAAATAATAACGATAATATATATAATAATAATAAAATTCATAACGTCAATAATGATAATAACGATAATAACGGAAATTATAAAAAAATTGATAACGCTAATAATAAAGATATAATATTATTAATAATAACGATAATAACGATTAAAACGGAAATAATTATAATAGCAATATCGAAAATAACGATAATAACGGTAAAATCAATAATAATAATAGTAAGAATACTAGTAATAATAATAATGGCAATTACGATAATAACGATAGTAATAATAGTTATAATAACATTATAACAATAATAACGAGAACAACAATTATAACGATATCTATAATAACGATAATAAAGACAATAATAATAATAATAATAATATCGATAGTAATATAATAATAATAATATTAATAATAATTAGGATAATAACGATAATAATTATAGTATTAATAACAATATTAAAAATAATAACGATAATAACCATAATAACGAAAATAATAATAATAATAACGACATTAATAACTATAATTAATTTAATAAATATATGGAATTACCGATAAAGGCGACAGTAGTAGTAATAGTAATAACGATAATAACAAAAATAGCAACAATAAAATAATAATAATAAAGATAAAAACGATATTATCTAAAATAACGATAAAAGCTATAAGATTAATAATACTGAGAACAATAACATCTATAATAACGATAATAACGATAAAACAATAATAACGATAAATATATTAAAGATATCAATAATAATGAAAATAACGTTAATTTCGATATTAATAATAGCAATATTAAAGATAATAACGATAATAATAATAATAATAACGACATTAATAACTATAATAAAAATAATAACGATATGGTATTAACGATAACGACGACAATAGTAGAAATAACAATAACGATAATAATGATAATAACGATAATAACTACAATGATGATAATAATAATAACAATTATATCGATAATAATATTAAGAAGAGCGAAAGTAACGTTAATAGTAATAACTATAAATTAGATAATAATGATATTAATGAAAATAACTATAATATTAATAATAAATATAAAAATAATTACTATAATAACAATAACAATAATAATAATAATAACGATTATTACGATAATAAGTATAGTAATATTGACTATAATAATGATAACAAAGATAATAAAGGCAATAATAAATATTATAATAATATCGATAATAAGGTTAATTACGAAAATAACGATAATAAGGATAATAACAATAATAACGACAATAATAATAATAACAATGATACTAACGAAAATAACAATAATAGCGATTATAATAATAACAACAATAAAGATAATAACGATATTAACAATAATAACAACAATAATAATAACAATAATACAATAATAACGATAATAACAATAACAATTATAACGATAATAACGATAATAGCGAAAACACCGATAATAATAATAATAATAACGATAATAAGGATAAAAACGGTAATAATAGTAATAACAGTAATAATAATGTTAATAGCAATAATAACGATAATAACGATAATGACGATAATAATAACAGTATTAATAACAATGATAAGGATAATGACGATAACACCGATAATAATAGTAACAGTAATATCGATAATAACGATAATAACGATTATAATAATAATGACAATAACGGTAATAGTGATTAAAACGATAATAACGATATTAACATAATAAAAATAAAGATAATATCGAAAATAAGAGTAATAATAATAAAATTAATAACGATAAAAACGGCAAATAATGATAAATGTAATAACAATTATAACGATAATAACGACAATAACCATAATGACTATAATAGGCAAGAGAGCATCATTAGTAACGATAATTACGATAATAATGGTATTAATAATAGTAATAATATCATTAATAACAATAATAAAGATAATAACGGTATTAATGATAATAACGATAATAAAAATAATAATATCAACAATTATAACGATAAGGGCATAAAAAATAATAACGGTAATAACGATAATAAAAAAATTGTTAATAGCGATAATAATTATAAAAATAATAATGATAATAAACATAATTACGCAAATAAAGATAATAATAAAAATAATTATAATAATAACAATAATAACGATTACATCGATACTAAAGATAATAACCATAATATTAAGAATAATAATGATAATAACAATAATAACTAAAATATCGATAATAACAAAGATAATAATAATAATAAAGATAGTAAAGAAAATAACGATAGTAAAAATAATAATAATGATAATGAAGGTAATAATAATAATATCAACAATAATTACGGTAATATCGATAATATTTATAACAATAATAACGATAGAAGCGATAATATTATAATAATAATATTATTCTTAACGATAATAACGATAATAACGGAAATAGTAATCGAAATAATAACAATAATAACACAAATATTGATAATAACTATAATATCGATAAAATATTAACGTTAATAACGACAAAATAGATAATAATTTCGATAATAACGATAATAATGATAGTAATAACAACGATAATAACAATAATAACGATAATAGCGGTAATAATAATTATAAAAATCTTGATAATAACAAAAATAGCGATAATAATGATAATAATTACAATAATAATAACTATAATAACGACAATAATAAAAACAATATGAACGATAATAATGATAAATCGATAATATCGATATTAATAATTACAATAATAGCAATAATAACGATAATAATATTATAACGAAAACAATAATAAGGCTAATAAGAGAAATAAAGGTAATAAGAATAAATATAATAACGATAAAAACGATAATAACGATATTTACAATTATAACAATAACAATAAAAAGGATAATACCGAATATAAAGATAATAATAATAAATATAATAACAATAACAATGATAATAACTATTATATCGATAATAATAATAATAATAGTAAGAATAATAATAATTATAAAAGGAAAAAAGATAATAACGAAAATATTAATAACAATAGTAACGTTAATGAAGATAATAATAGTAATAATAAAAACAAAATGTACGATAATAACGATAAGAATGATTATAATAATAATAATAATAGCTATAATCACGATAATATCGATAATTATAATAGAAGCATAGTATAATAACGATAATAATAAAATAAACATAATAACGATATTAACGATAATAACGATAATAACAATAATAATGATGATAATATCGATAGTGACGATATCAAAGATAATAACGATAAAAATAATAATGAGAATAACGATATTAATAATAATAATACTAACAATTATATCGATAATATCGATAAAAATAATAATAATAATAACGATAATAATAATAAAAACGATAATAAAGGAAATAGTAATAGTAATAATAACATTAATAATACCAATAACGATAATAAATATAATAATTACGATAATATCGAAGATAATAATAATAATAACGATAATAACGATAATAACGGTAATAATCATAATAATAATATTAATATAAAAGGTAATAACTATAATAATGATAAGAATAATTATAATAACGATAATAAAATATATAGCAATAATAATCCTGATAAGCATAATAATAACGATAATAACAATAATAACGGAAGTAATAGTTGTAATAATAACTCTAATCACGATAAAAAAAAATAACAACTTTATTAATACTAATAAAAAAATAATAACGATAATTATAATAAATCGACTTTAACGATAATAATAATGAGGATAATGACGATAATAGTAACAATAATAACGATATTATCGATTATAATAAGATTTATAATAAATATAATAAAGATAAAAACGATATTAATAATAACAACAAAAACGATAATAACGATTAAATATAATATTATCGATTATAAGGATAATAAAGATAAGAACGATTATAATAATAACAATGATAACAATAATAACTATAATAACGATAGTAATAATAATATATATATTGATATATATAGTAATAAATGATAAATATATAGATAGTGTTTATAAGGACGATAATAAATAAAAACGACAATAAAAAAAATAACGATAATAACGATAATATCGATTAAAGTAATAACAATAAAATAGATAATAAAGGTAATAATAACAATAATAACAATAATAACAATAATAACGAAAATAACGTCAATAAAAATTATATTATGTACGATAATAACGATAAGAAAGAGATTAACGGTAATAACGATAATAACGACAATAATAATAATAATAAGAATAATAACGATAACTACAAAAAGACGATAATAGTAATATTAATAATAATGAAAACAAGGATAATAACGATAACAACTATTATAATAATAATAATAATAATAAAAATAGTAACGATCTGAACGATATTAACAATAATAACAATAATAAAGATAATTATAATAATATAATAACGATTACAGTAATAATAATAATATTGATAGTAACAATAATTACGATATTGGTGAAAATAATAATAATAATAATAATAAAAATAATAAAGATATTAACGATAGCAACGATATTAATGCTAATAACAAAAATATTTACAATAAAAATAACAATAATAACGCTAATATCAATAATAATGAGAACTATAATAATGATAATAAAGTTAATAACTTTAATATTAATAACAATAATAATGATAACAACGATAATAACAATATTAATAATAATAACGAAAATAAGGATAATCACGATGACAACGATAATAATAATAACATTAATAATGATAATACGTTAATAATCGTAGTAATAATAATAATAATAACGATAAGAACTATATTTACGGTAAAAATAGTAACGATAATAACGTTAATATCGATAATAATAATAACAATATTAACGATAATAACGATAATAGTAATAATAAAGGTGATAATAACAATAATATTGATAATAACGATAATAATAATACGATAATAACGGCAATACCACTAATAATAACAACGATAACAACGATAATAACGATAAAAATATTAACAATAATATCGATAACTACTATCATTCCTATAATTATAATAACAGTAATATCGATAATAAGGATAATTACGAAAGAAACAGTAATAACGATAATAACGGTAATAACTGTAATAATTGTAACAATAATGACGAAAATAACGATAATTACGATAATAATTATAATAACGATAATTATAACAATAATAACGTGGGAAAGATTATGAAGATAATAATAATAACAATTATTACGACAATAATAATAAGAATAATAACGATAATAAGGATATTAGCGATAATAATAATAATAATAATAATAAAGATAATAACGAAATTAACCATAATAACAATAATTGTGATAATTACTATAATAATAAAGCAGCAATAACCATATTACCGATAATAACGATAAGTACAATTATAATAATGACGATAATAGCGAAAAAAGTAATAATAATTATAACGATAAAAACGATAATAACAATAATAATAATAACAATAGTAAACATAATAAAGATATCAACGATAGTAATTGTAGTAATAACGATCCTAAAGATAATAACGATATTAACGATAATAATAATATCGATAGTAAGCAAAATATCAATAATGATAATAACAACATTAACGATATTATCGTTAATATTAACAATAATAATAACTATAATAATGACAATAATAATAATAACAATAATAATAATAACTATAGTAACGTTAATACAAATAATAATAATTAAAATATTATCGATAATATCGATAATAATAATAAAAAAAACAACGATAATATCGATAATAACTGTTATATTATTAATAATGACGATAATAACGATAATAAGGATAGTAACTATAATAATAATGATATTAATTTCGATAAAAACAATAAAATTAATAACGCCGATTATAATAACAACGAAAATAATAATCTTAATAATGAAGATAATTACGATAATAACGATAATAATTGTAGTAATAATAAAAATAATAACGTTAATAACGAAAATAACGATTATATTATTAACGATGATATTAATAATATCGATAATATTAATAACAATACTAACGATAATAACGATAATAATAATAATAATAACAATGAAAACGAAATTAACGATAATAGCGATAATAATAATAACGATAATAACGATATTAATAATTATAATAATAACGATAATAACGATAAGAACGATAATAAAAATAATAATAATATTGATAACAAAGATAATAACGACATTAACGCTAATAGAGATAATAATAAAAACAATATTAACGAAAATAAAGATAATAAAGATAATAACGATAATAATAAGAATAATAACAGCAATAATATCTATAATTACGATAATAACGACAATAACGATCATAACAATAATAATAATAGTAATAATAATGATGATAACGGAATTTACTATAATATTAATATTAATAATAATAATAATAATAACAAAAATAACGATATTAACGATAACAGTAGTAGTAATACTAACAATAATAACAATAATATCGATAATGATGTTAACGTTATTAATAATAACGATAATAATTATAACAATAATAACAATACTACCAAAAAAACGATAATAGTAATAATAATAGAAAGAATAATAGCAATAATAACGATAATAAAGATATTTATAATAACAATAATAACGACAATATCGATAATAGCGATAACAATAATAACAATAATGACAGAACTAACGAAAATTACGATAATTCTGATAATAACAATAATAATGATAACGATAATAACGAAATAGTAAAAATAATAATTATGATTATAAAGATAATATAGATAATAATAATAATTATAACAATTAATATAATAACGATATAAACGATAAGAACAATAATATTAATAAAAACAATAAAGATAATAAAGATAATAATAATAATAATAATAACAATGACAAGGATAATAACAATAATAATAATAAAAGACTATATTAATGATTATAAAGATAGTACTAATAAAGATAATAATCATAATAATAAAGAACATAATAACGATATAATGATACAAGCGATAATAATAATAAAAACAATTGATATAATAACGATTATAACGATAATAACGATAACAACATTAACGATAATAACGTTAGTTATAACAATAGTAATAACAATAATAACGATAATAAAGATAACAATAATAATCAATAACGATAATGACGATAATAAAGTTAATAGTAATAAGAACTATAATAATAATAACTACAAAAACGATAATAACCATAATAACGAAAATAACGATGATAGCGATAATAATAATAATAATAATATTAACAAAAATAGCAATAATAACGATAAGAACGATATAAATAGTAGTAAAAATAAAGGTAATAACGATAATAAGGGTAATAACATTAAAGTAAATAACGATAATAAAGACAATAATATCAATAATAATAACGATAAAAATGATAATAGCGATAATAATTATATCGAAAATAACGACAATAATAATAATAATAATAACGTTGATAAGGATATTAACGATAACATCGGTAAAAATAATAACAAAAATATAGATAATAACGATAATAACGAAAATAACGACATTTAATATAATAATAATAACGATAATATCGACACTAATAATAACGATAATGCCGACAAAAGTAATAATAATATTAATGGTAATAACGATAATAATGATTATATTGATAATAATTATAACGTAAATGACGACGATAATAATAATCATAATTACGTTAGTAAGGATAAATACGATAATAGCAACATAAACATTAATATCAATAAAAACGATGATAACCATAATAATAATAATACTGTTAACGATAATAACGATAATAGTAATAACGACAATAACGACAATATTAATAATATTAATAAGGATAACAAGGATAATAACGATAATAATGATAATAATAATAAAAATAATAATAATAACATTAATAACGATAATAACGATAATAAACATAATAGCGATATTAATTATAATAATTACAACGAAAATAATGACAACAACGATAATAATGATAATAATAATAATGAAAATATTTATAATAATGATTATAACGATAATAACTATAAAAACGACAATAATATTGATAATAATAATGAAGAAAATAATAAAGTCGATGACGATAATAGCGATAATAGTAGGAGTAGTAATATCAATAATAACAATAATAATGACAATAAAGATAATAACGATAATTATATTTACGATTATAATGAAAATAGTAATAATAATAATAACGATTATACCGATAATAACGATAATAACGATAATAATAATAATAATAATAATAATTATAATAATAATAATAATTATAATAATTATAATAATAATAAAGATTATAACGATATTAACGATAATAACGATGAGTATGCTAATAACTATAATAATGATAATGACGATAGTAACGATTATAATAATAACGACAATAACGATATTAGTAGTAATATTATTAACGATAATAACGATATTTACGATAATAATTATAATAATAATATAGATAACAACGATATTAACGATAATATCGATAATAATATTAAAGATAATAACGACAAAGAATAATAATAAAATATCAATTGTAACAATAATAACCATAATGACGATAATATCGATAATAATAATAACGATAGGGATGATGATAATAACCGATAATAAAGTTTATAATGATAATAATAAGAATAATATTTAGAGTACTAGAAGAAATAAAATCGATAATAATTGTAATAAAAACTACAATAATAACGATATTAACGAAAATAGTTATAAAATAGTAACGAAAACTACGTTAAATACATTAATAATAATAATAATAATAATAACGGAAGTAGGTATAATAACGGTGACAAATATAATATTAATAAAAATTATAACTATAATTACGATGTAACGATAATAATAACGATAATATTTATAATAATAATAATAATATTAACAGCAATAACATCGATAATGTAGAAAATAATGATAATAATGATAATGATAATAACGATAATAGTAATAATAATAATATCAAAAATACTAATAATTACAATAACGACTATAATAACGATAGAAATGTTAACGATAATGACGATGATAATAACTATACTGACTTTAATATCGATAATAATAATAGAAATAATACCGATAGTAACGATATCAATGCTAATAACGATAATAACGATAATAACGATAATTATAATAACGATAATAACGATAGTAACGACAATAATAATAATTATAAAAACGATAAAAGAGATAAAAACTATGTCAAAGATAATATTAATAATAATAATATCAATAAAAACAATAGTATCGATAATAATAATATTACAAAAAAAGGATAATAAGTATAATAATTGTAATAATAACAATAATAAAGATTATAACGACATTAATAAGAATAAAAATAGTAATAATAATAATAATATCGATGATAACGATAATAACTATAATAATAATATTATTCAAGACAATAATACCAATATAAACGGTAATAAGTATAATAATAAATACGATAAAGTAGATAATATCCATAAGAAAATAATAACGATTACAAAGACAATTTCGATAGTAACGATAATAATAATTATAATAACGAGAATAACGATATTAACAATAACAATAATAGCGATATTAACGATAATAACGACATTCACGATAATAATAATTACAATAATAACGATAATAACGACATTCACTATAATAATAATTACAATAATAACGATAATAACGACATTCACTATAATAATAATTACAATAATAACGATAATAACGACAATAATGATAACAAGGAAAATAATTATAATAATAATATCAATAGAAACGATAAAAAAGGTAATACTTACGATTATAAGGATAATAACGTTAAGAACGATATTAACCATAATAGAATTAATAAAAATATTTACGTTAATAACGATAATAATATCAGCAATAATAGCGATAATAGCGACAATAACGGTAACAATAATAATAACATTATTGACGATATTATCGATGATAACGATAATAAAAATAACGGTAATGACAATAATAATAATAATAGTAATAACAATAATAATTATAATAACGTTAACAATAATAACAATGATAACGGCAATAGTGATAATAATATTAAAAAAGATATTTGCAATAATAATAGTAGTAATTAATAACTATTATAACGAAAAGAACGATAATAACGATAACAATAATAACGATTATTACTATAATAGCTAAAATAATAAAAACGATAGAAACGATACTAGTAATAATAATAATACCGATAAAAATGATAATAAACTTAATAATAATAAAAAGAATAACGATAGTAAGATATTAACGATATAAACGATGACAAAACCAAAAACTACGAAAATAACGATAATAATTATAACAATAATAACGAGAATAAATACAATAATTATAACAATAACAACGATAATAAAAATAAAAACGATAATAACGATAATAACGATAATAACAATAATAATAAAAATAGTAATAATAACAATAATAACGATAATAACGATAAAATCGATAATATCGTAATAATAACGATAATAACAATAATAACGACAATAACGATAATAATAATAATAATGATAATAGTAATAAAAACGATAATAATTAAAATAATAATAATAACGATAATAACGATAATGACGACAATAATAATAACAATAATAACAATAATACCGGTACTAACGAAAATATCGTTAATAATAGTAACGATAATATAGATAATAATAATAAAATTAATAACGTTAATAACTATAATTACGATAATAAAGGTAATAAGAATAAAATTAATAACGCTAATAACGATAATAAA
This sequence comes from Vespa crabro, assembly GCF_910589235.1. Taxonomy (NCBI): domain Eukaryota; kingdom Metazoa; phylum Arthropoda; class Insecta; order Hymenoptera; family Vespidae; genus Vespa; species Vespa crabro. The sequence continues at coordinate 4,226,972 of NC_060957.1, forward strand.
GTTAATAATAATAATTATAAAAATAACAATAATATCCAATATAATGATAATGAGGGCAATAATAATTATAAAAATAATAATAATAAAAATATTAATAATAATAACGATAATGAAGATAATAATAATAATAATAACAATAATAACAACAATAACGACAATAACGATAATAACGATAATAATAATAATAATAACGACATTAATAAATATAATAAATATAATAACGAAATGGTATTAACGAAATAATCGACAATAGTAGTAATAGTAATAAGGATAATAACGATAATAACGACGATAAATATATTAATAATAAAGAAAATATCAATATTACAGCAAATAACGATTATAACGATAATAATAATAACAATATTAACGATAATAATGATAATAGCGATTATAACGATATTAAAGACAGTAATAATTATAATAATTATAAAAATAATATTAACAATAACAACGAAAATAATGATAATAATAGTAGAAATAATAATAATAATAATAATAACGATAAGAAGAATAATATCAATAATAATAATAACTATATTAACGATAATAACAATTATAGTAATAATAATAATAACGATAATTACGATAAAAATAATAATAATAATAAAAATATTAAAAATTATATACACCAGAATAATAACAATAATACCGGTTATGATAAGAATAATATTAATAATTATAACGATAATAATGATATTGCTAATAATAATAATTATAATAATAATAATAATAATAATAATAATAATAATAATAATAATATCATTAATACTCACAATAATAACAATAATAAAGGTTATGGGATGAGTAATGTTAATAATAATAACGATAATAATGATAATAACGATATAATCGATTAGAATAATTACAACAATAACGATAATAACAATAACAATAATTACAATAATAACGATTATTAATGTAATAACGATAATACTAAGATTAATAATAATATCGAAAATATGGTTAATTACGAAAATAACGGTAATAATGATAATAACTTTAATAACGACAATAATAATAATAATAATAAAGATAATATCGATAATAACAATAATAGTGATTATAATAAAAACAACAATAAAGATAACAACGATATTAACAATAATAACAATTATAACAATTATATCGATAATAACAATAATAACGATAATAACGATCATAATAATAACACTAATAACAATAATATCGATAATAACGATAATTACGATAATACTAATAAAATTATAACGATAATAACGATAATAAAAATAATATTATTAATAATAATAATGATGATTACATTAATAAGGATAATAGCAATAATAATAATAATAAAATTATCGATTATAATGAATATAAAGATAATGATAGTAACCGTAATAATAATTATAATAATAACAAGAATTACGATAATAATAATAGAATAGATAATAATACTAATGATTATATCCATAATAACGATAATAACGATAATAACAATATTAATAATAACTATAGTAACGATAATACCAATAATAATAATTAAAATATTATCGATAATATCGATAATAATAATAAAAATAACAACGATAATATCGATAATAACTGTTATATTTATAATAATAACAATAATAACGATAATAAGGATAGTAACTATAATAACAATGATATTATTATCGATAAAAACAATAAAATTAATAACGCCGTTTATGATACCAACGAAAATATTAATATTAATAATGAAGATAATTACGATAATAACGATAATAATTGTAGTAATATAAAAATAATAACGACAATAACGTTAATAACGAAAATAACGATTATATTATTAACGATTATATTAATAATATCGATAATATTAATAACAATACTAATGATAATAACGATAATAATAATAATAACAATAATAACGACATTAACGATAATAGCAATAATAATAATAATGATAATAACGATAATAGTAATTTTAATAATAACGATAATAACTATAAGAACGATATATTATTAACGATTATATTAATAATATCGATAATATTAATAACAATACTAATGATAATAACGATAATAATAATAATAACAATAATAACGACATTAACGATAATAGCAATAATAATAATAATGATAATAACGATAATAGTAATTTTAATAATAACGATAATAACGATAAGAACGATAATAACAATAATAATAATATTGATAACAAAGATAATAACGATATTAACGCTAATAGTGATAATAATAAAAACAATATTAAAGAAAATAAAGATAATAAAGATAATAACGATAGTAATAAGAATAATAACAGCAATAATATCTATAATTATGATAATAACGACAATAACGACCATAACGATAATAATAAAAGTAATAATAACGATGATAACGGAATTAACTATAATAATAATATTAATATTAATAATAATAATAACAAAAATAACGATATTAACTCTAACAGTAGTAGTAATACTAACAATGATAACAATACTATCGATAATGATGTTAACGGTAATAATAATAACGATAATAATAATAATAATAATAACAATACTAACTATAAAAACGATAATAATAATTGTAATAGTAATAATAATAGCAATAATAACGATAATAAGATAATTATAATAACAATAATAAAGACAATAACGATAATAGCGATAACAATAATAAAAATAATAACGTTAATAACTAAAATTACGATAATTCTGATAATAACAATAATAATGATAACGATAATAACGAAATAGTAATCATAATAATTACAATTATAAAGATAATATCGATAATAATAATAATTATAATAATTAATATAATAAAGATATAAACGATAAAAACAATAATATTAATAAAAACAATAAAGATAATAACGACAATAATAATAATAATAATAACAATAACAAGGATAATAACAATATTAATAATTAAAGACTATAATAATGATTATAAAAATAATGATAATAAAGAATATACTTATAATAATAAAAAAAAAATAACCATAATAATGACACAAACGATAATAATAATAATAACAATTAACATAATAACGATTATAACGATAATAATAATAACATAAATAACGATAATAACGATTATAACGATAATAATAATACTAATAATAATAACAATAATAACAGTAAGAACGATAAAAAATATAATAACATTAATAACGATAAAAACGATAATAACGAAAAAAACGATAATAATAATAACAATAATATCGATAATAAGGGTAATTATGAAAATAACTGTAATAGCGATAATATATATAAAACGACAATAATAATAATAATAAATACGATAATAAGGATAATGACGATAATAAAGATAATAAAGATAATGTTGATAACTACGATAATAACGATAATAACAATAATAATTATAACAATGAAAACGATATTAATGATAATAACGATAATAATAATGACGATAATAGCAGAAATAATAATAACGGTAATAGTAATAATAGTAATAACATTGATTACGATGATAACGATAATAATAATAATAATAATAATAACGAGAATATCTATAATAACGATACTAAAAATAAAAATATTAATAATAATGACGATAATATATATAATAGCGATACTAAAAATAACAATAATAAATATAATAATAGAAATATCGATTACAACGATAATTAAAATTACATTAAAGACGATAAATATGATAATTACGATAATAATGAAAAGAATATAAACAATAACAATAATAACGAAAAAATTACAATAACGTTAATAAAAAATGTAATAACGATAACAACGATAAAAAGGAAACAAACTATAATAACAATGATATTAATATCGTTAAATACAATAATAAAGTTAATAACGATAATAATATTAAGAACAATAACAATAATAACGATAATAATAATAAATTTAATAACGCCAATTATGATAACAAGGAAAATTATAACATTAATAATAACTATAATTACGATAATAACGATAATAATTGTAGTAATAATAACAATAATAACAATTAAAACGATAATAATGTTAGCGATAATAATAATAACGACAATGATTATAATAATAATAACAATTCTAACGATAAAAGCAATAATAATAATAGTAATATTAATAATAATAGCAATAATAACGATAATAAAGATAATTATAATAACAATAATAAAGACAATAACGATAATGGCTAATAACAATAATAATAATAATAACGATAATAGCGATAATAATGATCATAATAATAATAACAGTCACAATATTAATAATAACAATAATAACGATAATATCGATAATAATGAAAATAACGATAATAAAGACAATAAAAATAATATCAAGTACGATAATAACGGTAATAAAGAGATATCGGTAATAACGATAATAGCGATGATTATAATAAAGATAACTATTATAATAAAAATAAGAATAATAAAGATAATTACGTTAAATATAATAATAATAATAATAACAATAATATATATATTATCCATAAAACGATATTAACGATAGTGATAATGACAATAATAACGATAACAAAGATGATAACGATAATAATAATAATAATAATAATAATAATAATATTATTATTGATAATAAGGTTAATTACGAAAATAACGGTAATAAAGATAATAACTATAATATCGACAAAAATAATATTAATAATAACGATACTAACGATAATAACGATAATAATAATAATAATAATAATAATAATAATAAAGATAATAACGGGAATAACGATAATAACGATAGTAATAATTACAATAATAACGATAATGATGATAATAATAACAATAACGATAATTATTAGAACAAAAATTACTATAATAACGATATTAACAATAATAATAATAAGAATTACAACGATAATAAAGAAATAACGATAGTAATAATAATAATTATAACGACAATAATTGTAATGACCATGACAATAGTAACGACAATTACGATAATATCGATAATAATATTAACATTATTAACGTGCATAACGATAACAGTAATAATAATAATAACATGTATAACAATAAAAACGATAATAACGATGCTAATAATAACGATAATAATTTTAATAACGATAATAACGATAATAACGAAAATAACGATTATGACAATAATAATTATAAAAATAATAATAAGGATTATAACGATCATTACGTAAATAATACTAGTAACAGTAACAATAATAATAAATATTATAACGATATTGAGGACACAAACAATATTAGAGATAATAGCGATAATAAAATTAATAATAATAACTATAATAACGTTAATAACAATAATAATAAGAACATTAATAGCGATAATAACGATAATAGTAATAATAATAATAAAAACGATTATAACGATAATAACGATATAAACAGTAGGAATAATAACAATAAAAACAATAATAACAATAATAGCGATAATAACGATATTAATAATAATAATAATAATATTGCTTATAACGCTATAAACGATACTTATGATAATAATAATAAATCAATAAAGATAATAACGATAATATTTATTATAATAATAAGTATTGTAACGAAAATAATAATACAAACAATAATAATAATATTGATTATAACCATAATAACGATAACAACGATAATATTAAAAACATTAATAACGATAATAACGTTTATAACGATAATAATAATAACAGTATAATTGATATTAACGAAAATAATTATAATAACTATAATAATAATAACAAAAATAACTATTCAAACGGTTATAACAATAATAATAATAACAATAATGACGATAATAACGGTAATAACGATAATAATAATAATAATAATGACTCTAATTACGATAGTAACGCGTAATAATAATTATAATAATAACAATAGTAATAATAGCAATAAAAACGATGGTAACGATATGGAAGATAATGATAATAATATTAATAACAATATTAAGGATAATAACGATAACATCAATAATAATAAAAATATAAATATTGATATTAACGATAATAACGATGATAACAAATTAAATAATAAAAATAATAATGACGATAATAGCGATAATAAAGATAATAACAGCAATAATAACATTGATAATAGCGATAATAACAATAATAACGATATTAACGATAATAATAACATTAATAATAGCGATAATAACGATAATAACGATAATAACGATAATAACGATAATAATAATAATAATAATAATAACGATAATAATAATAATAATAATAATAACGATAATAATAATAATAATAATAATAATAATTGTAATAATAATAATAATAATAATAATAACGATAATAAATATAATAACGTTAATAATACAAGTAATTATAACAATAATATCATTATTAAAGATTATAAAGATAATAACAATAATAATAATAACAATAACTACGATAATAATAATTATAATAATAAAAATAGCAATAATAATGATAGTAACGATAATAAACATAACAATAAGAACGAAAATGACTATAATAACGATAAGAAAATAACAATAAAAAAAAAAACGATAATTTAGAACATAACTGTTATATTATTTATAATAACGATGATAACGATAAAAAAGAAGTAACTATAATAACAATGATATTAATAACGTTAGAAATAATAATAAAGTTAATAACGATAATAATAATAAAATTAATAACGCCAATTATGATTACATGGAAAACAATAATAATAATAACTATAATTACGATAATAACGATAATAAATGTAGTAGTAATAATAATAATAACGATAATAACGTTAATAAAGAAAATAACGATTATAATATTAACGATAATATCAATAATATCGATTATTATAATAACACTACTAGCGATAATAACGATAAAAATAATAATAATCACAATAATAACGAAATTAGCGATAATGACGATAATAACGACAAGAACGATAATAACAATAATAATAATACTGTTAACAAAGATAATAACGATATTAACTATATTAACGATAATAATAAAAAAATATTAACGAAAATGAAGATAATAAAGATAATAACGATAATAATAATAATAATAATAGCAATAATATCTATAATTACGATAATAACTGGAATAACGATCATAGCGATAATAATAGTAATAATAACGAAGATAACGTCATTAACTATAATATTAATATTAATAATAATAATGATAACAAAGATAACGATATAAACGACAATAATAGTAGTAATAATAACAATAATAACAATAATAACGACAATGATGTGAGCGATAATAATAATAACGACAATGATTATAATAATAACAACAATTCTAATAGTAATAGTAATAAAAATAGCAATAATAACGATAATAAAGATAATTATAATAACAATAGAAACGACAATAACGATAATGACGAAAAACCATAATAATAATAATAACGATAATAGCGATAATAACGATCATAATAATAATAACAGACACAATATTAATAATAACAATAATAACGATTATAAAGACAATAAAAATAATATTAAGTACGATAATAACAGTAATAAAGAGAATAAAGATAATAGCAATGATAATAATAAAGATAGCTATTATAATAATAATAAGAATAATAAAGATAATTACGATAAACATAATAATAATAATAACAGTAATAACGATAATAACGTTAATAACGACAATAGTAATAATAATGATAATAATAATAATAATAATGATAATAATAATAATAGCGATAATAAAGATAATGACCACAGTAATAATAATAATAATAATATTAATAATAATAACAATAATGACAATAATAACGATAATAACTACAATATTGATATTAATAATAATAATATTTATAACGATAATAACGATAATTTCGATAATAACAATATTAATAAGAGCGATAGTAACGTTAATAGTAATAACTATTAATTCGATATTAATGATATTAATGAAAACAACTATAATAATAACAATAAATATAACAATAATAACGATAATAACGATAACAATAATAACGATAATAAAGTTAGTTATAACAATAATAATAACAATAATAACGATAATAAAGATATCATTAATAATAAAAATAAGGATAATGCCGATAAAAACGTTAATAATAGTAATAATAACAAATATAATAATAACTATAATAACGATAATAACGATAATAACAATAATAGTAATAATAACCACGAAAATAACGATAATAACAATATCAATAATAATAACACTAAGAATATAATTACAATAGTTACAATAATAACATTATGATGATAATAATAATAATAATATTAAAGATAATAGCGATAATGAAGATAATAACGATAATAAGGATAATAACATTATAGTTATTAACGATAGAAACGACAGTAAAACTGATAACAATTACAATTATATAGTTACTAATGAAAATAACGATAATAATTATAATAATTATTAAGGTAAAGTCGATAATAACCATAATAACGATAACAATGATGATACTAATAATAATAAAAACATCAATAATAAAGTTAATTACGATAATAAAGATAATAATAATAATATTAATAACAACAATAGCTGTAATAAAGATAATAACGATAATAACGATAATAATAACAATAGTAGGAACAATAATACGGATAATAACGATATTAACGATATTAATAATTACGATAATGACAATAATAATTATAATAATGATATTAACGTTAGTAACGATAATATTAATAAGTATGAAAACGATTATTATGATATTAACGATAACAACAATAATAATAATAATAACATTAATAAGGACAATATGGGTAGTATTGATAATAATAATAAAAATATTAACGATAATATCGATAACAATAATAATAATAATAACATCGTTAACGATAATAACGACAATACTGATAATAAAGATAATAATATCAATAATAACGTTAATAACGACAATAATTATAATAATAACATTGATAATAAAAGTAATAACGTTAATAACGACAATAATTATAATAATTATATTGATATTAACAATAATAAGGAAAATAATAAACATAATGATATTAATAACGATATAGACAAACATAACCATAATAATAGTAGTAATAATATTCATTATTACAACTATTATTAAAGGCGTAAAGAACGTTATTGCCGAAATTATTAATAACAATAATAACGATAATAACGATAATAGCGATAATAATGATAATAACGATAATTACAATTGTAATAATAACAATATTAACAGTAATAACAATTATAATAATGACCATAATAACGATAATAACGTAAATAACGATAATAAAATTAACAATAATATTGATAATAACGGTAATACCGATAATAACGTTAATAACAATAATAATAATAATAATAATAATAATAAAATAATAACGATAATAGCTATAATGAGGAAAATAATATTAATTACAATAATAATAATAACGATATAAACGAAAATAACCATAAAAATAGAACATATTATAACAATAATAACATTAATAATGTGAATAACGATAATAACCATAATAATATATCGATAATAACGATTATATTAATATTAATAATAACAATATTTACGATAATAAAGATAATAAAATTAATAATAAAAACAATAATACAGGTAATAATGATAATAATGATAATAACGATAAAAATAATAATACTTATAATAATTAAAATAACAATAATAACGAAAATAATAATTACGATAACACCGAAAATAATAATAATAATAATAATAATAATAATGATAATAAAAATGAGGATAATACCGATGACAACGAAAATAATATTAGTCATAATAGTGTCGATAATAACAATAATAACGAAAATAATGTTATTCACGGTAATGTCGATAATAATAATAACAATTATAACAGTAATAAAGATAATAGCGATAAGAACAATAACAATAATAACGATAGTAAAGATATTAACGATAATAATAACAGTTATAATAATAAAGATAACGATATTTACGATAATAACGATAATTACGATAATAATAATAAAAATAGTAATGATAACAAAGATGATATCGATAATAACGATAATATTAATAATATTAACGGTAATAACGATAATTACAACAATAACGATATAGATAAAAATAATAATATAGACAATTCCGAAAATAATCATAACTATATTAACGATAATAACGATAAAAATAATAATAGTAATAATAATAACAACGATAATAACGATAATTACGATAATAATAATAATAACAACGATAATAACGATAATTACGATAATAATAATAATAAAGAAAATAACGCAATTAACGATAATAACGATAATAATAATAACAATAACAACGATAATAACAATATTAATAATAACAATAAAAAAATCAATCATAAGGATAATTAAAATAAGAACGAAAATAGTAATAACATTAACAAAAATAATAACGATAATTACGATAATAATGTTTACAATAAGAAAGGTAATAATAATTATAATATTCATAATAATTATAATATCGATAATAACGAACGTAACACTAATAATTGTAATATTAAGAACGATAATAACGATAATAACCATAATAACGATAATAATAATAACTATAATAACGATAATAACGATAATAATCGTAATAACGATAACAAAAATAAGAATAATAACAATAATAATAATATTAACAAAAATGATGATAGTATAGGTAAAAAGAACAGTAATGACGATAACAATATTAAAAATAATAATATTAGCAATAACAGCGATAACAACGGTGTTATCTATAATAATAATAGCAGTAATATCGATAAAATCGATAATAATAACAATAATAAATATAATAACGATGATAACGATAATAACGATAATAACGATACTAATAATAGTAATAATAACTATGATAACAAATATAACGATAATAACGATAATAACGATAGTAATAATAACGATTGCAACGATTTTATCCATAATAAAAAAACAATATTAACATATACATCGATAATAATAATAATAATGACAATAATATCGATAATAACGATCATAACATATATAATAATAATAATAATAATGGTAACAATAATAATAATAATAACGATATTTACGATAATAACAACAATAATAATAAAAATAAAAACAATAATAGCCTTAATGTCGATATTAAAGATAATAACGATAATAATTATAACAATAATAACGATGATAAGGATAATTACCGTAATAACGATAATAATAGTAATAATAATAACGATAATAACAATATTAACGATAATAAGCGTTATGATAATAATAATAAGAACGATAAAATAGATAATAACGAAATTAACGATAATGACGATAATAATAATAATATTAACAACGATATTATATATAATAACGAAAACATCGAGAATAATAATAAAAATAATATCGATAATAGCGATAATAACGATAAGAAAATTAATAATAATTTCGATAATAGTGATAATAACGATAATAACAATATTAATAGTAATAAATATTTAGAAAATATCGATAATAAGGATAATAATAATAAAGTTAATAACAATAAAAACGACAGTAACTATATTGCAATATCAATTATAACGATAATAACGAAAATAACTATAGTGACGATAATAACGAAAATAAAAATCATAATAATAACGATAATAACGATAATATCGATAATAATTATAATGAAAATAAAGACAATAAGGAGAAATACAATAACATCGAAAATAATAATAGCAATAATATCGATAATATCAATAATAACGATAATAATATTAATAATAACAAGGATAATAACGATAATTTCGATAATATTGATAATAACAATAATGATAATAATAATAATAACGATAAAGACGACAATAACGGTAATGACCATAATAACGATTATAATAATAACGATAGTAACGGTAATAGTAATAATAATAATAATGATAGGAGCGATAATAACGTTAATAACAAAAATAATAATAAGGTAATAACGATATTAACGACAAAAACGATAATAATGATAATAGCAATAATAGCGATAACATCGATAATAACAATAATCGTAATAATAACGAAAATAGTGGAAATAACGAAGACAACGATAATAATAATAACAATATTAACGATAACAGCGGTAATAACGATAATAATAATATAAATAATAACGATAATAATGATATTAATAATAATAACAATAATAACGATAAGGACGATAATAACGATTATAATGATAATAATGATGATAATATCGATAGTAAAGATATCAAAGATAATAACAATAATAATAATAATGATAGTAACGATAGTAGTAATAATAATACTAACAATTATATCGATAATATCGATAATAATAATAATAACATCGATAATAATAATAACACTAATATCGTTAATAAGGGTAATTACGATAATAACAGTAATAACGATTATATATATAAAACGATAATAATAATAATAAAATCGATAATAACGATATTAACGATAATAACGATAATAACGATAATAAAGATAATAATTATAATAATAATAAAGAAGAAAACCTTATTAACAGAAATAACGATAATAATAATAACAATAATAACGATAATATAAATAATATTCATAATAACGATAATTATAATTACAATAATAACAATAATAACGATAATAACAGTAATTCTAATAACAATAATAACGATAGTAACCAAATAACGATAATAATAATAACAATTATAAGGATAATAACTAGAATAACGATATTAGCGATAACTATAATAACTATAATTACGATAATAACAATAGTAATAATGACAATAATATCGAAAACAACGATAAAAAAGATATTAATCGTAATAAAAGTAAAGATAATATCGGTAAAGTGGATAATAATAATAATATTATATTCGATAATAACGATAATAAAAATAATAATAATAATAATAACGATAATATCGCTAATAGAAACAACTATAAATTCGATAATAATGATATTAATGAAAATAACTAAAGTAATATATGTATATATAACAATAATAACGATAATAACAATAATAATAATAACATCAATATCGATAATTACGATGATAACGATAGTAATAATTACAATAATGAAGATAACAAAGATTATAATGATAATAATAATAATAAAAATATTATCGATAATAAGGTTAAATACGAAAATAACGGTAATAAAGATAATAACAATAATAACTACAATAATAATATTAATAAGGATACGAACGATAATAACGATAATAATAAATATAATAATAATGATAATAACGTTATTAACGATAATAACGACAGTAATAATTACAATAAAAACGATAACCTATAATAATTATAATAACGATAATTATAAGACCAATAATTGCTATAATAACGATATTAACAAAAATAATAATAATAAGAATAATAACGATAATATAGAAATAACGATAATAATAATAACAATTATAACAATAATAACCATAATAATAATAATAATAATAATAATAATTTTATGGTTAATAACGATAATTACGATAATAATAACAGTATTAATAACGAAAATAAGGATAATGACGATAACAACTATAATAATAATAATAATAATAATAAAGACAGTAACGATATTAACGATATTGACGATAATAACAATAATATCGATAAGAAAAAAAGGTAAATAACGATTACAGTAATAATAATAATATCGATAGTAACAAAAGTTAAGATAATTACGATAAAATAATAATAATAACGATAAAAAGGATATCAACTATAAGAGCGATAATAACGTTAAAGCAATAATAATAACAATAATAACGATAATAACAATTATAATGAGAACATTAATATTGATAATAACGGTAATAATTTTAATAGTAATTATAATATTATTAATGATAATAACAATAAAAACGATATCAAAACGATAATAAAAATATTTATAATAATAACGAAAATAGAGATAATCACGATGAAAACGATAATAACGATGACAATAATAACGAGAATAACCATAATATCGATAATAATAACAATATTAAAGAGAATAACGATAATAATAATAATAATAAAAACAATAAAAACGATAATAAAGATTGTAACGATAATAATATTAACAATATTAACGACAATATTCAAAATAATAAAAACGATAATAACGATAATATGGATAATTACGATAATAATAATATCGATAATGACGGTAATAATAATAATAATAATAAGAATAATAACGATAATTACGATAATAACGATAATAATAATAATAATAATATCTACAATAACGATAATAGCAATAATAACGAGAAGATAATAATAATAATATCAATAATAACGACAAAAATGGCAATAATACTAATAATAATAATAAAAATAATACTAACGTTAATGACGATAATAAAGATAATAGTAGTATTAGTAATATCTATATTAACAATAATAACGATAATAACGATCATAATAATATCGATAACAAAGACAAAATCGAAAACATTGATAAAAATATTAACGATAATATCGATAATAACAATAATAATATTAACGTTAATGTCGATAATAATAATTAATATAATATTTATAATAACAATAATAACGATAATAACGATAATAAGGGTAATAATAATAGTAATAAAAAAAATAATATCAATAATATGGCTAATAACGATAATAACAATAATAACGATAATAATAAATACTTTAATATCGATAATAATAATAACAGTAATAACAATAACAACGATAATGACAATAAGAATAATAACATTAATATCGTTAATAACTATAATAATGATGATAACGATAATAATTATAAAAGTGATAGCAATAATATCAATATTTACAATAATAATAAAATTAATAATGTTAGAGATAAAAACGATATTAACGATAATAATGATAATAACGATAATAACGATATTAACGATAATAATAATAATAATAATAATAAGGATAATAAACATAATAATAATAATTATAATAACGATAATAACGATAATAACAATAATTACGATAATAACGATAATAACCATTATAAAAATGAAAATAGATGTAACAATAATAACGATAATGACGATAATAGCCATAATGATAATTCGATAATAACGATAATAATAATAATGATAATAATAACGGTTAAAACGACTATAACGATAATAGCTATAATAATAATAACGATAATAACGATAATAATTATAATAATAATATTGATCGTAACAATAATAACGATAATGATGATAATAATAGTAATAGTTATAACGATTATAAAGATAATAACTATAATAACGATAATAATAATAAAATTAATAACGATACTTACTTTAATAACGAAAATAATTATAGTAATAATAACGATAAAAAAGATAAAAGCAATAATAATAATTACGATAATAACGTTAATAACAACAATAGTAATATCAATAATAACGATAATAATAATAATAATAACGACATTATAACTATAATAAATATAATAACGATATGTTATTAACGTTAAAGACGACAATAGTGGTAATAGAAATAACGATAATAACGATAATAGCGGCAATAAAAATTATAATAATAAAGATAATAACGATATAATCGAAAATAAAGATAAATGCTATAAGAATAATAATAATAAGAACAATAACAATGATAATAAGGATAATAAACCTATTAACAGTAACGATAATGCGACCTTAATAATAACAATAATAATAACGATAATAACGATAACAACAATAATAACGATAATAACTATATTAACGATATCAATAATAACGAAAATAACGTTAATTTCGATATTAATAATAGCAATATAAAAGATAATAACGATAATAATAATAATAATAACGACATTAATAACTATAATAAATATATTAACGATATGGTATTAACGATAAAAACGACAATAGTAGTAACAATAATAACGATATTATCGAAAATAACGATAATAACAATAATAATGATAATAGTAATAACGATAATAACGATATAGCGATTAATAATAATAATAATTATAATATTATTATAAGATGAAATAATAGTGAGATTAAATATAATAATATTAACAATTACAAGGAAAATAATGATAATAATAGTAGTAATAACAACAATAATAACAATAATAACGATAATAAATAAAATAACAGTAATTACGATAATAATTATAAGAATAATCTATTTAACATTGATACTAACGTTAATAACGATAATATTAATAATATTAATAACTATAATAACGGTTAAAATAATAAGAACGATAATAATATTAATAATAATAACAATATTAACTTTATAACGACAATAACAATAATAATAGATGTAATAATAGCAATATTAAAAATAATATGTATAATAATGATAATAACGACAATAATAGTTAATAATGACAGTAATAATAATACTAGTCATAAAAACGATTTTAACGATAATAATAATAACGATAATTACGATAATATCGATATTATTAATAACAATATTTACCATAATTTCGATATTAATAATTGTAATAATAACAATATTAACGATCATAACGATAATAGCAACTATAATAATAACGATAATAACGACTTTAGTAATAATAATAATATTACCTTTAGTAACAATAATAATAATAACGATGTTTATAATAGTAATAATTATAACGATTATAACGATACTAACGATAATATTGATAATAACGATAATACCGATAATAACGACAATAAAGATAATGATAATAACGATAATAACGATAATAAAAATAATAATAATGACGCTAATAAAGTTAATAACTACAATAATAAAAATAATATTAATATTAATAATAACGATAATAACGATAATATTAATAGTAATAATAGCTATAATATCAATAAGAAAGATAATTACGATAATAACGATAATAATAATAACGATAATAACGATAATAAGGATAATAACGACAATTATAATAATAATAATAATAATAATAACGATAATAACGATAAAACCAATAATAATTTCAGTAATAATAACAATAATTTCAATAAAATCGATAATAACGATAATAATAATAACAATAAAATCGATAATAACGTTAATAAAAGGAGTATTAATAACAAAATTTGGAATAATATATATAGTAACGATAATAACGATAATATTGACAATAATAATAACAATATTTTCGATAATAACGATAATAGTAATAATAATATTAACAATGATAAAGATAATAGCGAAAATAATAATAGTAACAATAAAAATAATAATATCGTTATTATCGATAATAACGATAATAATAATAACAATATCAATGATAATATCCATAATAATAATAACAATATTAAAGATAGTATCGATAATAATAATAATTATAATAATAACAGTAATATCGACAATAAAGATAATTACATTAATAATAATAACGATTATAATGATAATAACGAAAATAAAGATAATAACGATTATAATAATAACGCTAATAACGATAATAATGATAATAATATTATTAATATTAACGATAAAAACGTTTATAATGGAAATAACAATAATAACAATATCGATAATTACGATAATAACCATAATAATAATAGATATAATAACATTATGACAATAATAACGATAAAAGCGCTAATTACGATATCCATAATAACGATAATATAGACAATAATAAAATTGATAATAACTATAATAGCGATAATAAACATGACGACGACAATGAAGATAATAATAATTACGATAATTACGATAATATCGATAATAATAATAATAATAACGACGTTAATAACTATAATAAATTTATTAACGATATGGTGTTAACGATAAAGACGACAATAGTAGTAATAGTAATAACGATAATAACGATAATAATGATAATAACGGCAATAAAACTAATCAAATAAAGATAATAATTATATTTTCGAAATTAATGATGAAAGTTATAAGAATAATAATAATAAGAACAATAACATCGATAATAAGGATAATAAACCTAATAACAGTAACGATAATGCGACCTTAATAATGACAATAATAATAACGATAATAACGATAACAACAATAATAACGATAATAACGATAACAACAATAATAACGATAATAACTATATTAACGATATCAATAATATTGAAAATAACGTTAATTTCGATATTAATAATAATATCGATAATAACTATATTAACGATATCAATAATAACGAAAATATCGTTAATTTCGATATTAATAATAGCAATATAAAAGATAATAACGATAACAATAATAATATTATCGACATTAATAACTATAATAAAGGTAATATAGATATGGTATTAACGATTGTAACAAAAATAGTAGTAATAGTAATAATGATAATAACGATAATAACGGTAATAACAACAACAATAATAATAATAATAACGATAATAGCTATTATAACGATAATAAAGACAGTAAAAATTATAATAATAATAGTAATATTAACGATTACAACAAAAATAATTATCATAATATTAGTAATAATAACAAATATAACAAACATAACGCTAGTAAAGAAAATAACGCTAATATCGACAATAATAATAACAATATTTACTATAATAACAATTATAGTAATAATAATAATAACGATAATAAAGGTAATAATAATAATAATACTAATAATTATAACAAAAATAATCAGCCCAATAATAACAATAATAACGGTTATGAAAAGAATAATTTTAATAATAATAATGATAATAATGATAATAACGATATAATCGATAATAATAAATACAATAATAACGATAATAACGATAATATCGACAATAATAATATTAACAAGTGCTTGAATTGTGATAACTATAAACTCGATAAGACTGATATTAATGAAAATAACTATAATAATAATATTAAATAATACACTAATACGGATAATAACAATAATAGTAATAACAATAATACGATTATTACGATAATAACGATAATAATAAGTTTATTAATAAAATCGATAATAAGGTTAATTACGATAATAACGGTAAAAATGATAATAACTATAATAACGACAATAATAATAATAATAATAAAAATAATAAATATAATAGCGATAATAATAACAACAATAAAGATAATAACGATTTTAACAATAATAACGATAATAATAATAATAATAATAATAAAGCTAATGAAAATAATAATTATAACAATAATAACAATAATAAAGATAATAACGTAATAACGATAATAATAGTAAGATTTATGAAAATATTAGCAATAATATTGATAATAACGATAATAATAGTAATATTAACAATAATAACAATAATAACAATTATAGCGGTAATTACAATAATAACGATAATAACGATAATAATAATAACACTAATAATAATAATATCGACAATAACGAAAATTACGATAATAATAATAACAATTATAGCGATAATAACGATAAGAATGATAATAATATTAATAATAATATCAATGACAATGTTTATAAAGCTAATTATGATAAGTTTATACCTAAAATAAGGAATATAACGATAAGAAAGATAATTATAATAACAATAATAACAATTATAGTGGTAATAACGAAAAAATAATAATAATAAGACCTATAAGAACGATAATATAGATAATAATAGTAGTAATAATAACAATATTAGCAAAAATAACGATAAGAACGATAACAATTTTAACGATAATAACGTTAGTTATAACAATATTAATAACAATAATAACGATAATGAAGATAGCAATAATAATCAAGAACGATAATGACGATAATAACGTTAATAATAATAATAATAACTATAATAATAATAACTATAAAACGATAAGAACAATAATAATGAAAATAACGATGATAGCGATAATAATAATAATAATAATAATATTAACGAAAATAGCGATAATAACGGTAAGAACAATATAAATAGTGGAAAAAATAAACGTTATAACGATAATAAGGATAATAACATTAAAGTAAATAACGATAATAATGACAATAATATTAATAATTATAACGATAATAATGATAATAACGATAATAATTATATCGAAAATAACGACAATAATAATAATAATAATAACCTTGATAAAGATAATAACGATAACATCGGTAATAATAATAACAAAAATATAGATAATAACTATAATAACGATAATTACAACATTTAATATAATAATAATAACGATAATATCGATTATAATAATAACGATAATGACGACAAAAGTAATAATAATATTAATAGTAATAACGATAATAATGATAATATCGATAATAATTATAACGAAAATGACGACGCAAATAATAATCATAATAACGATAATAAGAATAAATACGATAACATCGTTAATAATAATAGCAAGATTAACTTTAATATAAAAAAAAACGATGATAACCATAATAATAAAAATAATATTAACGATAATAAAGATAATAACGGTAATAGTAATAACGACAATAACGACAATATTAATAATATTACTAAGGATAACAACAATAACAACGATAATAATTATAATAATAATAATAATAATAACATTAATAAAGATAATAACAATAATAACTATAATAGCGATATTAATTATAATAATTATAACTAAAATAACGTCAACAACGATAATTATGATAATAATAATAATAAAAATATCCATAATAATGTTTATAATGATAATAACTATAAAAACGACAATAATATTGATAATAATAATGAAAAAATAATAAAGTCGATGACGATAATAGCGATAATAGTAGGAGTAGTAAAATCAATAATAAGAAAAATAATGACAATAAAGGTATTAACGATATTTATATTTAAGATTATAATGAAAATAGTAATAAAAATAATAACGATTATACCGATAATAACGATAATAACGATAATAATAATAATAATAATAATAATAATAATAATAATAATAATAATAATAATAAGGATAATAACGATATTAACGATAAAAACGATGATTACGCTGATAACTATAATAACGATAATGACGATAGTAACGATTATAATAATAACGTTAATAACGATAATAATAGTAATATTATTAACGATAATAACGATACTTACGATAGTAATTATAATAATAATATAGATAACAACGATATTAACGATTATAACGATAATAATATTAATGATAATAACGACAAAGAATAATAATACAATATCAATAGTAACAATAATAATGATAATTACGATAATAACGATAATAATAATAGTTATAATAACATTATTACAATATTACAGATAACAACGATAATAAAGATATCTATAATAGCGATAATAAAGACAACAATAATAACAATAATAATATCGATAATAACTATAATAACGAAGATAACAATAATGACGATAATAACGTTAATAATAAATAAGATAATAACGATAATATCGATAATAATAATAATAATAATAATAATAACACTAATAACGATAATAACAATAATAACGACAATAATAATAATAATAATAATAATATCAATAATAAAGATAATGACGCCAATAATAATAAAAAGAATAATAAAGATAATAACGATTTTAACAATAATAACGATAATAATAATAATAATAATAATAAAGCTAATGAAAATAATAATTATAACAATAATAACAATAATAAAGATAATAACGTAATAACGATAATAATAGTAAGATTTATGAAGATATTAGCAATAATATTGATAATAACGATAATAATAGTAATGTTAACAATAATAACAATAATAACACGATAATGACGATAATAATAATAGTAATAAAAACAATAATAACAATAAAAACGATAATAACGATAATAACGATGATAATATTACTAATAACAACATTAATAACTATAAAAAATATAATAACGATATGGTATTAACGATACAGGCGACAATAGTAGTAATAGTAATAACAATAAAGTATAATAACGGCAATAAAAATAATATTAATAAAAATTGTGACGATATAATCGAGAATAATGATATAAGCTGTAAGAGTAATAATAAAAAGAACAATAACAACGATAATAAAGATAATAAACATAATAACAGTAACGATAATACGACAATAATAATAACAATAATAATAACGATAATAACTATAATAACATTTATAACAATGATTAACGACATCAATTACAACGATATAACGTTAATTTCGATATTAATAATACAAATATTAAAGTTAATAACGATAATAATATTAATAATAACTACATAAATAACAATAATAAATATAATAACGATATGGTATTAACGATAAAAAAGATACTAGTAGTAATAGTAATAACGATAATAACGATAATAACGACAATAAAAATAATCATAATAAAAATAATAACGATATTATCGAAAATAATGATAATAACGATAATAATAATAACAATAATAACGATAATAACTATAATAGAGATTATGACGATAAAAGAGACAGTAATAATAATAATAATAATAATAATAATAATAATAATAATAATAATAATAATAATATTAACGATAATAACGATAATATCGATAATAATAATAACAATATTAATGATAATAACAATTATAGTAATATTAATAATAACGAAATTAACGATAATGACGATAATAATAACAATATTAACAACGATTATAAGAATAATAACGATAACATCGAGAATAATAATAACAATAATATCGATAAGAGCGATAATAGTGATATTAACATTATTAATAGTAATAAGAATAAAGATACTATCGATAATATGTGTAATAATAATAAAGATTATAACGATAAAAACGACAAAAACGATCATAAGAATATCAAATGTAACGATAAAAATGAAAATAACGATAATGACGATAATAACGACAATAATAATAATAATAATAACAATTACAATAATAACGCTAATAACTATAATAAAGAGAACAAAAATAACGACCAAAACGTTAATAACGATAATAGTGGTAATAACTATGATAACAATAATAATAATAACAATAACGATATTAAGGATAATAACGGAAATAAAGATAATAATAATATTAATAATAAAGATAATAATGATATTTACGAAAATAACGATAATAATAATAGCAATAATAACAATAATACCGATATTAATAATAAAAAGCATAATAAAGTAAGTAACAATAATATTAATAGTAATAATAATGTTAATAACGATATAAACGATAATAACGATAATAAAAATAACAGTTATAACGATAATAACAATAATATGGATTATGTACTAACAATAAAATAGAGAGTAAGGATATTAAAGATAACAATAATAACATTAAATGCGATAATAACGACAATAGTAATAATAACAATAACCATAATAATGATAATAAAGATACTAATAATAATAATAATAATAATAACATTAATAACGATAATAACGGTTATAATGTTAATAACTATAATAACGATATTAACAATAAGATTAATAATAATAATAGAAATATTAAAATTATTAACGATAATAATAATAATAATAATAATAATAATAATAACAATATTAAGGATATTAACGATAATAACGATTATACTAATAATGATGACAACGACAAAAATAATAATATTAATATAATTAATAACGAAAATAAGGATAATAACGATAACAACGATAATATCAATAATAATAATAATGATAATAACTATAATATCAAAAAAACACTAATAGCGAGAGGAAAATGAACGATAATAAAGATATAAGAATAATAATAATTACATTAATAACGATATCAACGACAATAACGATAAAAATAATAAAAATAGTAAAGAAACCAAGGATAATAACGTACCAACGATAATAATAATAACAATAATAAGGATATGAACAATAATAATAATGAAGTAAATAAAGATAATAGCGATGACAACGATAATAATAATAACAATAATAAAGATAATTACGATAATAACGATTATAAGGATTATAAGAATAACGATAATAACGATATTACTAATAATAATAAGAACGATAATGACGATAAAACGTTAGAAGTGATAATAACTATAGTAATAAAAATAATAATTAAATAATAGTAATAATAGAGATAATAACGTTATTATCGTTAATAACGATAATAATAAAAACAGTAATAACGATAAATACGATAATAACGAAAATAATAATAATAATATAAACCTATTTAGAGATAATTACTATTTCAAAGATAATAAATATAACAATAATTTATTATTGATAATATCGATAATAATAATAATAACGATAATATCGATAATAACGATAATAATGATAATAACGATAATAAAGATATTAACGATAATATCGATTATAACGAAAATAATAATTACGATAATGACAGTAATAATAACAACAATAAAGATCATAACGATTATTACGATAATGACGATAATATTAATAAAGATAATAACGTTAATAACGTAAATAGCGATAATAATAATAGTAATAATAACAATAATAACGATAATAACTATTATAATGATAAGAACGATAATAATAGAAGTAAAAATAACAATATTAAAAATTATAAGTAAAATAACGATAATAACGATAATGAAAATAATAATAATTGTAATAATAATAAAGATAATTACGATATTAACGATAATAATAATAGTAATAATAAATAAATAACAATAATATCGTCGATAGAAATAATAATATAGATATAAATAATAACGAAAATAATAATATTAATAATAACAACAATAACAATAAGATCGATAATAAGGATAATAATAAATACGATAAATACGATAATATCGATAATAAAATTAACAATATTAACGGTAATACTGATAATAATTATAACAATATTAACGATAATATCGATAATAATAATAACATATTAACGATGATATCTATAAAAATAATAATAATAATTATAATGATAATAACAATAATAACGATATTAGTAATATTAATAATAAAGATAATTACGATAATAACGATAATAATAATAACAATAATAACGATAATAACGATATTCACGATAATAATAATTACAATTATAACGATAAAAGCGACAATAATGATAGTAAGGAAAATAATTATAATAATAATAATAATAAAAACGATAATAATGATAATAATACCTACAATAATGATGATAATAACAGTAATAACGATATTAACTATAATAAAATTAATAACTATATTTACGTTAACAACGATAATCATATTAGTAAGAATAGCGACAATAGAGATAGTTACGTTAATAATAATAATGACATTAATAACGATATAAACGATGATAACGATAATAATATTGACGGTAATGACATAATGACATATAATAATAATAATAGTTATAACGATAATAATTATAATAACGTTAATAATAATAACAATATGACCGGCAATATTAATAATAATAATAATAATAATAATAATATCGATAATAACAATAATAACGAAAATTATAATATTAATAACAACAATAATAAAAATAATATCGATAATAATGATAATAATAAATACGATAAAGTCGTTAATATCGATAATAATATTAACAATAGAAATTATAATATCGATAATAATATTAACAATATTAATGATAATATCGATAATAAAAATAACATTATTAACGATAATATCTATAAGCATAATAATAATAATAATAATAGTAATAACGATAATAACGATGATAATAGTAGCAATACTAACATTAATAACAATAATAGCGGTAATAAAGTAATTAACGGTAATAACGATAATTTAAATAACTATATTCACAATAGTAACGATATTATCGATGATAACAATAACCATAATAACGATAATATCGATAATAATAATAATATTATTAACGTTAACATCGATAATAAAAAAAATTATAACAACATTAATAACGATAATAACGATTATAAAAACAACGATAGTACCGATAATAGTAGTAATAATAACGATAATGTATATATTTAGGATAATGATAATAACAATAATAGAGAAAAGAATGATATTATCTATAACAACAATATTAATAATAACGATAATAACTAAAATAACGATGTAACGATAATAATAACAATAATATTAACAATAATAATAATAATAATAATAATAATAATAGCAATAATAACGATAATAAAAATAATAACGATAATAATGATAACGATAATAAAGATAATAGTAAGAATAGTAATATCAAAAATAACAATAATTACGATAATGACTATAATAACGATAATAATAATAACGATAATGGCGATGATAATAATATCTATAATAACGTTAATAACGATAATAATAATAACAAAAATTTCAATAAAAACGATAATAACGATAATAACAATAATAATATTAACAATAATAACGATAAAAACTGAACTAAAAGTAACAATAATCTACGATAACGTAGATAAAAACAACAACAATAATAGGAAAAATAACGAAAATAAGGATAATAACGATAATAGCGTCAATAATAAAAATAATAATGATAATAACGATAATAACAATAATAATAATAACGATAATAACGATAATAACGTTAATAATACTAGTAGTAATAACTATATTAACGGTAATAACAATATTTAAGAAATCAGTACTAACGATAGTATCGTTAATAATCATAATAATAACGATTATAACGATAATGACGAGAATAACGATAATAGTAATAAAATTAAAAACGATAATTACGTTAATAACGAAAATAATATCAGCATTAATATCGATAATAACGATAATAATAATAATAATAATTACAATATTAAGGATAATAACGATAATAACTATAATAATAATAACAACAAAAAGGATAATACAAATAATAAAGATAAAGTAAATAAGGATAATAACGATGATAATAATAATGCTAATAACAATAATAACGATAAATACAAAATTACCGATAATAATAATAATAACAATATCGTAAATAGAGATAATTACTATTTCAAAGATAATAATAATAACAATAATAACGATAAAAACGATATAAACGATAACAACAATAATAATAATGATATTAACTATACTAATAGTAATAACAATAACAATAATAACGATTATAACAATAATTATAAAAAGAATAATAACGATAATAATGATAATAACGTTAATAATAATAGCAATAATAACGATTTTAACGTTAATAACGATAGTAATAATAACAATAATAACTATAATAACATTAAAAACGATAATATTAATAATGACGTTAATAAAAATAATCATATTAGAGATATTAACGATAATAAAAACAATAATAATTATAACAATAATAATAATAATAATAGTAACAATAATAACGATAATATCGATAATAACGATAGTAATAATAACGATAATGACGATAATAATAATAAAAATAACGATAATAACGATAATACTAATAACAATAATAACGATAATAACGTTTATAATGGTAAGAACGATAATAATATTAATAATAATCACAATAATAACGATTATTACGATTTAAGGATAATAAAAAAAGTAATAATAACAATATTAAAAATAATAAGTATATTAACGATAATAAATACAATAATAGTAGTAATAATGAAAGTAATAACAATAATAGCCATAAAAACGATTTTAACGATAATAATTATAACGATAATAACGATAATATCTATAATATTAATAACATTATTTAGGATAATATCGATATTAATAATTGTAATAATAACAATAATAACGATCATAACGATAATAGCGATTATAATAAAAACGATAATAACGATAAATAATAATAATTATATTATCGTTAGTAACAATAATAATTATAACGATGTATATAATTGTAATAATAATAACGAATATAACGATAATAACGATAATAATGATAATAACGATAATAATTATATTAATAAAAGAAACAATAATAACAATATTAACGAAAATATTAGTAACAATTGTAACGTTAACAACGACACTAAACATAATAATAGTAATAATAATAATAATAATAACGATAGTAAAGATAACAACGATAACAATAATAACAATAATAGCGACAATATCGATTATAATAATACCGATAATATCGATATTAACGATAATAATAATTATATTAATAACGATATTAAAAATAATATCAATAATAACGAAAATAATAATAGAAATAAAAACAATAATAACGATAATAAATATAAAAATAATATTATTAACGATAACAATAATAATATTAACATAAATAATAACAATAATAACGATAATAAAGATAATAATATTAATATTATTAAAGATAATAATGATATTAACGATAATACGGATAATAACGATTATGACGATAGTAACGATAATAAATATAATAACGACAATAATAATAATAATAATAATAATAATAATAATAATAATAATAATAATAATAATAACGATAATAACGATATCAATGGCAATAACGATAATAACGTTTTAATAAATATATTATTAAAGATAATAATGATAATAACGATGCTAACAATAATAGCGATAATAATAATAACAACAAAAGCAATAATAAAGAGAATAACGACAGTATATTTATAATAATATCGATAATAACAATGATAATAATAGTAATAATAAAGGTAATAACAATAAAAAAGTATCTGACGATAATAATATTAGCAGCAATAATAATGATAATAATAGAAGTAATACTAACTAAATAAAGAATAATTACTATAATAACGATTATAACGATAACATTAGTAGTAATAATAACAATAATAACAATAATAACGATAATAACGCTTATAACAATGTTAACGATAATAATATTATCGATAAGAACGATAATAACAATAATAATAATAATAATAATTTTAATGACGATAATATCGGTAATAGTAATAATAACAATAATAATAATAAGAATAATAAAGATGACAAAGATTATAATAATAACGATTAAAAAGATAACAACGGCAATAATGATAATGGCAATAATAACGATAACATCTGTGTTAAAAATAAGAGTTTAACGATATTAAATAAAATAGTAATAACAATAATAACGATAACAACGATAATAACTTTAATGATAATAATAATAAAAACGAAAATAAGTATAATGACGGTGACATCGATAATAATAATAAAAATAATAATGATAATAACGATAATAACGATAATAATAATACTAATACTAACGTTAATAAAGATCATAATAATCGTATTAAAGATAATAACGATAATAACGCTACTAACGATAATAGCTATAATAATAAGAACAACAAAATAATATTAACGTTAATAATTATAGTAACAATTATATAATAAAGGCGATAATAACGATAACAACGGTAATAATGATAATAACGATAGTAACGATAATAACAATGATGATAATAGTAATAATAAAGATAATAACGATGTAAATGATTATAACGATAATAATAATAACAACTACAACGATAATAACTAATATGATGTTAAGAATGATAATAATATTAACAATAATAAAAACAATAATGACTATCACGATAAAAAAGATAATAATAGGAGTAAAAATAACAATATTAAGAATAATAAATATAATAACGATAATAACAATAATAATAGTAGTAATAAAAAAAGTAATTACAATAATAATGATAAAAACAAATTTAACGATAATAATAATGGTGATAATTACGATAATATCAATAATAATAATAACTATAATATAGATAATAACGATTATAAGGATAATTATAATTATAGTAATAATAACGATATTATAGATACTAACGACAAAATAATAATAATAATTATAACGATAATAACGTTAATAAGGATAAAAATAATAGAAAAATAACAATAATATCAGTAATAACGATAACAAAGATAATAACGATAAAATCGATAATAATAAATATTACAATATCGATTTCAACGATAATAATAATAACAATATTAAGGATAATATCGATCATAAAAACAACAATATCGACGATTATATTGTTAATAATAATAACAATATCGATAATAATAATAACAATAATAACAAAAATAAATACTAACTATAATATCGTTAATAACAATTACAATAATAACAATAATAACGATTATAAAGATAATAACGATAATTATGAAAATAACAATTATAATAATAACGATAATAGTAGAATTAATAATAACGATAATAATAATAATAATAATAATAATAATACCGATAATTACAATAATATCAATAATAATAATAACTATATTAACGATAATAACAATTATATATTTAATAATAATAACGATAATTACGATAATGATAAAAATAATAATATAAATATTAAAAATTATAATCACCAGAATTATAACAAAAATAAGAGTTATGATAATAATAATATAAATAATAATAACGATAATAATGATAATAAAGATAACAATAATAATAGTAATATCATTAATACGCACAATAATAACAATAATAAAGGTTATGTGAAGAATAATAATAATAATACTAAAGATAATAATGATAATAACGATATAATCGATTAGAATAGTTACAATAATAACGATAATAACTCTAATAATGATAATAATACTAATAATTATAACGATAAAAACGATAATATCGATAATAATAATATTAATAAGAGGATAATAACGTTAATAGTAATAAGTATAAAATCGATAGTAATGATATTAATGAAAATATCCATAATAATAATAATAAATAGAACACTACTAACGATAATAACAATAACAATAATTACAATAATAACGATTATTAATAGAATAACGATAATAGTAAGAAAAATAATAATATCGAAAATATGGTTTATTACGAAAATAACGGTAATAATGAAATTAACTATAATAACGACAATAATAATAATAATAATAAGGATAATAACGATTATAACGATAATAGCGATTATAATAAAAACAACAATAAAGATAACAACGATATTAACAATAATAACAATAATAACAATTATAGCGATAATAACAATAATAACGATGATAACAATAATAATAATAACAGTAATAACAATAATATCGACAATAACGATAATTACGATAATACTAATAACAATTATAACGATAATAACGATAATAATAATAATATTAATAATAATAATAATAATGATAACAATAATAAGGATAATAGCAATAATAATAATAACAAAATTAACGATTATATTAATTATAAAGATAATGATAGTAACGATAATAATAATTATAATAATAACTAATTACAATAATAATAATAGAAAAGATAATAATAATAATGATTATAACCGTAATAACGATAATAACGATAATAATAATAAAATTAAAAAAGATAATAACGATTATAACGATAATAATAATAACAACAACATTGATAATAACGACAATAATCATAATAACTGTAATAATAATAACAAAAATAACTATTAAAACGGTAATAACAAAAATAATATTATCAATAATGACGATAATAACGGTAATAACGATAATAATAATTATAATAATGACGATAATAACGGTAATAACGCGTAATAATAAATACAACAGTAACAATAGTAATAATAACAATAATAACGATGGTAACGAAATGGAAGATAATGGTAATAATATTAATTACAAAATTAAGGATAATAACGATAATAACGATATTAGTAATATAAATAATAATAATAATTATTATAACAATAAAAATAATAACGATAGTAAATATAATAACGTTAATAATACAAGTAATAATAACAATAATATCATTATTAAAGATAATAAAGATAAGAACTATAATAATAACTATAATATCAAAAGTAGTAATAACGATAATATGGATAATAATGTCAATAAAGATAAAAATAATAATAATAACAATAATAACAATAATAAGGATAGAAACGGTAAAAAAGATAATAACAAATATAACGATGATAACGATATTAACGATAATGATAATAATCAGAATAACGATGATAACGATAATATCGATAATAATAAAAATAATAATAATAATAATGGTCGTAACAATAATAAATATAATAATAGCAGTAATAGTAACAATAATCATGGCAATGACTATAATAACGATAATATCGATAATAATAACAAAGAAAAAGTTAATAGAAATGATAATAATAGCGATAATAACGATAATTACTTTAATAATAATAACAATAATAAAGATAATACTGATATTGACATTAATAACAATAATAATAATAGCAACAATAACGATAATTAAAAAAATGAAAATAATATTTAAAGCGATACTAAGAATAAGAACGATATCATCAATAATATTAATAAGAAAAATAAAGATTATATCGATTATATTAATAAAAATAATAAAAATTATATAGATAATTATAATAATAATATTAACAATAATAACGATAATAACAATATTAATGATAATAAGGATAATAAAAATGACGATATTTACGAACATAATGAATAAAGAAATATTAATAATACCAATAATAAGGATAATAAAAATATCGTCGATAATAATAATAATAATAATAATAATGATAATATAGATATTAATATTATCAATATTAACGATAATAACGGTTTTAACGATATATATAATAACGTTAATAACGCTATTAACGATAATGACGATAATAACAATAATAATAATAATAAAAATAAAGATAATAACGAAATTAATGGAAATAACGATGATAATAATAAAATGGTAACGATAATAACGATAATAATAACAATATTAACAATAATAACGATAATAGCGATAACAACGTTAATAAATTTAGTAATTATAACAATAATAATATTACTAACAATAATAACGATATCAAAGATTCTAATAATAACGATAATAACGATGATATCGATAATAATAATAACAATATTAACGATAATATCGATAATAATAATAATGACAATAACAACAACAAAAAAGGTAATAACGATAATAATATAAACGATAATAACAATAATACTAATAATTATACTATATATAATAACAATAATAATGATAAAAATAATAATAACAATAATAACAATAATTACGATAATAAAGAAATTAACGATAATAATAATGAAGATAATGACGATAATAGCAATAATAATAATAACGATTATAACGATATTATCGATTTTAATAAGATTTATATTAAGGATAATAAAGATAAAAACGATATTAATAATAACAATAAAAACGATAATAACGATAATAATGATAATAACTATAATAAAAAAATAATAATATTAATGAGAAGAATAACGATGATACCGATAATAACGGTAATAATAATAATAAATATAAATATAATATCGTTAATAAGGATAGTAATAATAATAATAATAATAATGACTATAATAATGATAACATTAATAACTATAAGGAGAAAAATAACGACAAAAATTATAACCATAAAATCGATAACAACGATAATAACGGTAATATTAATAATAATAATATCGATTATAAGGATAATAAAGATAAGAACGATTATAATAATAACAATAATAACAATAATAACTATAATAAGGATAGTAATAATAATATATATATTGATATATATAGTAATATATGATAAATATATAGATAGTGTTTATAAGGACGATATTAAATAAAAACGATAATAAAGAAAATAACGATAATAACGGTAATAACGACAATAATATTAATAATAAAACGATAATAAAGACAATTTCGATTATAATAATAACGATAATAACGATAATATCGATTAAAATAATAACAATAAAATAGATAATAAAGATATTAATAACAATAATAACAAAAATAACGAAAATAACGTCAATAAAAATTATATTATGTACGATAATAACGATGAGAAAGAGATTAACGTTAATAACGATAATAACGACAATAATCATAATAATGAGAATAATAACGATAACTACAAAAAGATGTTAATAGTATTATTAATAATAATGAAAACAAGGATAATAACGAAAAAAACTATTATAATAATAATAATAATATTCAGATAGCAACGAGATGAACGATATTAACAATAATAACAATAATAAAGATAATTATAATTCAATAATAACGATTATAGTAATAATAATAATATTGATAGTAACAAAATTACGATAATGTTGAAAATAATAATAATAATAATAAAAATAATAAAGATATTAACGTTAACAACGATATTAATGCTAATAACAATAATAATTACAATAATAATACCAATAATAACGTTAATATCAATAATAATGAGAACTATAATAATGATAATAAAGTTAATAACTATAATAATGATAATAATAATAATAATTATAATGATAATAACGATAATATCAATGATAAAATTAATAAGAGCGATAGTAACGTTAATAGTAATAACTATAAATTAGATAATAATGATACTAATGAAAATAACTATAATAATAATAATAAATATCAAAATATTAACTATAATAACAGTAACAATAATAACAATAATAACGATTATTACGATAATAAGGATAGTAATATTGACTATAATAATGATAACGAAGATAATAACGGCAATAATAAATATTACAATAATATCGATAATAAGGTTAATTACGAAAATAACGGTAATAAAGATAATAACAATAATAACGACAATAATAATAATAATAAAAATTATACTAACGAAAATAGCAATAATAGCGATTATAATAATAACAACAATAAAGATAATAACGATATTAACAATATTAACAATAATAATAATAACAATATTACGATAATAACGATAATGACGATAATAATAATAGTATTAATAACGATGATAAGGATAATGACAATAACACCGATAATAATAGTAACAGTAATATCGATAATAACGATAATAACGATTATAATAATAATGACAATAACGGTAATGGTGATTAAAACGATAATAACGATATTAACATAATAAAAATAAAGATAATATCGAAAACAATGGTAATAATAGTAAAATTAATAACGATTAAAACGACAAATAATGATAAATGTAATAACAATTGTAACGATAATAACGACAATAACCATAATAACGACAATAAGCAAAAGAACAACAGTAGTAACGATAATTACGATAATAATGGTATTAATAATAGTAATAATATCATTAATAACAATAATAAAGATAATAACCGTATTATTGATAGTAACGATAATAAAAATTATAATATCAACAATTATAACGATAAGGACGTAAAGAATAATAACCGTAATAACAATAATAAAAAAAAATGTTAATAACGATAATAATTATAAAAATAATAATGATAATAAACATAATTACGCTAATAAAGATAATAATAAAAATAATAATAATAATAACAATAATAACGATTATATCGATACTAACGATAATAACCATAAATTGAGAATAATAATGATAATAACAATAATAACTAAAATATCGATTATAACAAAGATAATAATAATAATAACGATAATAAAGAAAATAACGATACTAAAAATAATAATAATGATAATGAAGATAATAATAATAATAATAATAACAACAATAATTACGATAATATCGATAATAATTATAACAATAATAAAGATAAAAACGATATTAACGGTAATAATAATAACAATATTAACGAGAAGGACGATATAAACGAAAATAATAATATTTTTCTTAACGATCATAACGATAATCACGGAAATAGTAATCAAAATAATAACAATAATAACACAAATATTAATAATAACTATAATATCGATAAAATATTAACGTTAATAACGGCAAAACAGATAATAAGTACGATAATAACGATAATACTAATAGTAATAACAACGATAATAATAATAATAACGTTAATAGCGGTAATAATAATAATATAATTATTAATAAAATCGACAATAACGATACTTACGATAATAATAGTAGTAATAAAAGCACTAATGTCAATTATAACGTTAATAATGATAATAATGATAAAAAAAACAATAATATCAACAATAATAAAGGTAATTACCTAAATGAAAACAACGGTAATAACGTTCATAACAAATAAACCATAATAACGACAATGATAATATCAATAATAACTATAATAATAATAATAACGATAATAACTATAATAATAATAATAACGATAATAACTATAATAATAATAATAACGATAATAACTATAATAATAAAAGTAATAATAATAAAAACAATAATAAAGATAATGACAATAATAGCAATAATACTGATAATAAAGATATACATAAGAATAATAATAATAATAACAATAATAACGTTAATAATGATAATAATAAAAATGATAATAATAATATCAATAATATCGATAGTAAGTATGATAATAATAATAATAATATCGATAAAAGAGATAATACCCATAATAATAATGATAATAATAATAATAATAATAATAATAATAATAATAATAATAATAATAATAATATTAATAAAGATAATAATAATAATGATAGTAATGATAATAATAATAATGAGAGTAATGATAATAATGAAAATAATAGTTGTAATAATAACACTAATAAAATAATAAAAGTAATAACGATATTAATAATAATAATATTAACAATAATAACGATAATGTCGATAATAATATTTGTAACAATAATAACGATAATGAAGATAGTCACAATAATAACGATAATAATGACGATAATATCGATAGTAACAATAATATTGATTATAAGGAAAACAATTATAAAAATAATATTGATAATATCCATAATATTGTTATTAATATTTACAATATCAATGTTAAAAATCAATAATAATATCAATAATAATAACGATAATAGCGGTAATAATAATAATATCATTGAAAACGCTAATGACAATAATAACGATAATAACGAAAATATTATCGATAATAACAATAATAATAATAATAATATTGATAATAACAATAATAGCGATAATAATGATAATAATTACAATAATAATAACTATAATAACGATAATAATAAAAACAATATGAACGATAATAATAATAAATCGATAATATCGAAATTAATAATTACAAAAATAAGAATAATAACGATAATAATAAAATAACGAAAACAATAATAAGGATAATAAAGGAAATAAAGGTAATAATAATAAATATAATAACGATAACAACGATAATAACGATATTAACTATTATAACAATAATAATAATAAGGATAATACCGAAGATAAAGATAATAATAATAAATATAATAACTATAACAATGATATTAACTATTATATCTATAATAATAATAATAATAGTAAGAATAATAATAATAATAAAAGGAAAAAAGATAATAACTAAAATATTAATAACAATAATAACGTTAATAAAGATAATAATAATAATAATAAAAACAAAATTTACGATAATAACAGTAAGAATGATTATATTAACAATAATAATAGTTATAATCGCGATAATATCGATAATAATAATAATAAAAGCATAGTATAATAATGAAAATAATAATATAAATAATAACGATAATAATGATATTAATAATAATAACAATAATAGCGATAATGACGATAATAACGATAATAACGATAATAATGATGATAATATCGATAGTAACGATATCAAAGATAATAGCGATAATAATAAGAATGATAACAACGATAGTAGTAATAATAATACTAACAATTATATCGATAATATCGATAATAATAATAATAATAATAACGATATTAATGATAATAACGATAATAGAGGAAATAGTAATAGTAATAATAACATTAATAACACCAATAACGATAATAAATATAAAAATTACGATAATATCGATGATAATAATAATAATAACGATATTAATGATAATAATTAAAATAAAGTTAATAATAAAAATAGTAATAATAATAACAATAATAATGATAATAATGATTATATCTATAATAAGGATACCAACAATAATAACAATAATAATAATAATAATAATAATAATAATAATAATAATAATAATAATAATAATAATAATAATAATAATAATAATATAGGTATTAACAATATTAACGTTAATAACGATAATAATAATAATAATAATAATAATAATAATAATAATAAAGGTATTAACAATATTAACGATAATAACGATAATAATAACACAATAATAACGATAATATCGATTATTATGATAATAAAGATAATAATAATAACATTAATAACGATAATAACGATACTAACGATAATAATAATAACAATAATAACGATAATATTGATAATACTCATAAAATTATTGAAGATAATATCGATAATAATAGTAATAATGGTAACAATAAAAACTATAATAACGATAATAACGATAATAATACTAATGCTAAAAACGAGAATAGTAATAATAATAATAATAATATTTACGAAATTATCGATAAAAATAATAATAATAGTTACAATAAACACGATAGTAAAGAAAATAATGATAGTAACAATGACGATAATAACGATAATAATAATTACAAAAATATATATAGTAACATTAATATTTATAAATACGACAATAGTAATAATAATAATAACGATAATAACGATATTGTCGATAATAATAATAATTAAAAATATAATAACAATATTAATGATAATAGCGATAATAGTGATAATATCGATAATAATAATAATAATTACAATAATAACGATAATTACAATAATAATAAAAACAATAATAACGGTGAGAAAGATAATGAAGATAATAACAAAAACAATATAACTATATTACGATAACAACGTATAATAATAATAACGATATTAACGGAAAAAACCATAATAATAACAATTATAAAGATACTAACAATTATAATGATAGTAACGATAGTAATAATATTAATAACAATAATAACGATAATAACGATATGAACTATAATAATATTAACAATAATATCGTTAACAACGTTAATAACGATAATTATAATAGTTATATTTCTATAATAAGGATTATAACGAAAGAACGACAATTATAGTAACATTAAAAGCAAATAATAATGATAAGAAAAATATTAATAAGACCGATAATAATAATAATATCGATAATAATACAAGTAATAATAACAAAAATAACAAAAATAACGATATTGACGATAAAAATAATAACGATAATAACAATAATTATATAACAATATTAAAGATAATAACGATAATAACAGTAAACATAATAATAATAATGACAATATTAACAACAATATCGATAAAACGATTTCAATAATAATAATTGCAGTAATAATAACAATAATAACATTACCAACGATAATAACGGTATTAACCATACTAATAATAACGATAATAACTATAATATCGATAATAATAATGACAACGTTAACGATAATGTCGGTAATAATAATAATAATAACGATAACAACGATAAAAACGATCATAATAATTATAATAATAATTATATAAAAATAATAATAATTGCGATTATAATTGTAATAACGATAATAAAAATAATATTAATAAAAATAATAGTGATAATAACAACGATAACAATAATAATAATAAGAATAATAAGAATAACAACGCTATTACCGATAATATAGATAATAATAATAATGATAATAGAAACAATAATAACGAAAAAACGATAATAACTATAAACTAATATCGATAATAACGATAATAGTAATAATAATAATATCGATAGTGTCAATAATAACGAAAATAACTATATCAATAATAATAATAATAATAATAATAATAATATTAATAATAAAAATGATAATAATTATAATAACGATAATAATAATAGTAATGATAATAACGTTTATAAAGTTGAAGACGATAGGAATTATAAAAATAATAAGGTTAATAACGATAATAACGACAATAGTAATAATAATAATAACAACGATTATAACGATAATAACGATATAAACAGTAGGAATAATAACAATAAAAACAATAATAACAATAATAACGAAAATAACGATACTAATAATAATAATAATAATATTGCTTATAACTCTATAAACGAGAATTATGATAATAATAATAAAATCAATAAAGATAATAACGATAATAATTATTATAACAATAAGTATAATAACGAAAATAATAATACAAACGATAATAATACTAATGATTATAACCATAAAAACGATAATAACGTTTATAACGATAATAATAATAACAATAAAATTGATATTAACGACAATAATTATAATAACTATAATAATAATAACAAAAATATCTATTAAAACGGATATAACAATGATAATAATATTATTAATAATAATAATTACGATAATATCGGTAATAACGATAATAATAATAATAATAATAATGACGATAATAACGTCAATAACGCGTAATAATAATTATAATAATAACAATTGTAATAATAGCAATAAAAACAATTGTAACGATACGGAAGATAATGATAATAATATTAATAACTATATTAAGGATAATAACGATAACAACAATAATAATAAAAACATAAATATTGATAATAACGATAATAACGATGATAACGAAATAAATAATAAAAATAATAATAACGATATTAGCAATAATAAAGATAACAACAGTAAATATAACATTAATAATAACGAGAATAACAATAATAACGTTAATAACGATAATAATAACATTAATAATAGCGATAATAACGATAATAACGTTTATAACGAAAATAATAATAATAATAATAATAATAATTATAATGATAATAATAATAATAGAGATAATAAATATAATAATGTTAATAATACAAGTAATAATAACAATAACATCATTATTAAAGATAATAAAGATAATAACAATAATAATAATAATTATATTATCGTTAGTAACAATAATAATTATAACGATGTATATAATTGTAATAATAATAACGATTATAACGATAATAACGATAATAATGATAATAACGATAATAATTATATTAATAAAAGAAACAATAATAACAATATTAACGAAAATATTAGTAACAATTGTAACGTTAACAACGGCAATAAACATAATAATAATAATAATACTAACAATAATAACGATATTAAAGTTTCTAATAATAAAGATAATAACGTTGATATCGATAATAATAATAACAATATTCACGATAATATCGATAATAATAATAATGACAATAACAACAACAAAAAAGGTAATAACGATAATAAAAATAATACTAATAATAACACTACTATAATAACAATAATAATCATAGCAATAATAATAATAATAACAATAATTACGATAATAAAGAAATTAACGATAATAATAATGATGATAATGACGACAATAGTAATAATAATAAAAGGATTATAACGATATTATCGATTATAATAAGATTTATAATAAAGATAATGAAGATATAAACGATATTAATAC
The DNA here is from genome assembly GCF_910589235.1 of Vespa crabro. Lineage (NCBI taxonomy): Eukaryota > Metazoa > Arthropoda > Insecta > Hymenoptera > Vespidae > Vespa > Vespa crabro. The sequence continues at coordinate 4,267,685 of NC_060957.1, forward strand.
TAACAACCAAAACTATAATAACGATAATAATGATCTCAACGATAATAAAAATATTAATAACAGTATTAATAATAATAAAAATATCGATATTAACGATAACAGTAGTAGTAATAATAACAATAAAATCAATATTATCGTTAATGATGTTAACGGTATTAATAATAAGTATAATAATTATAATAATAATAATAATGCTAACTATAAAAACGATAATAATATTAGTAAAAGTAAGTAATAATAGCAATAATAACGATAATAAAGATAATTATAATAACAATAAGAACGACAATAACGACAATAGCGATAACAATAATAACAATAATAACGTTAATGACGAAAATTACGATAATTCTGATAATAACAATAATAATGATAACGATAATAACGAAATAGTGATGATAATAATTACGATTATAAAGATAATATCGATAATGATAATAATTATAATAATTATTATAATAACGATATAAACGATAAGAACAATAATATTAATAAAAACAATAAAGGTAATAACGATAATAATAATAATAATAACAATAACAAGGAAAATAAGAATAATAATAATAAAAGACTATAATAATCATTATAAAGATAATAATAATAAAGAAAATAATTATAATAATAAAAAAAATAATAACGATAATAATGATACAAAGGATAATAATAATAATAACAATTAACATAATAACGATTATAACGATAATAATAATAACATAAATAACGATAATAACGAAAATAAGGATAATAATAAACATAATAACTATATTATAGTAATAAAAATCGATAATAATTATAACGAAAATAACGACAATAATAATATTAATATTAACGATAATAAGAATAATAATAATTACATCGATAATATTAACAATAATTATATCGATAATAAGGGTAATTATGAAAATAGCATTAATAACGATAAATTATATAAAACGACAATAATAATAATAATAAAAACGATATTAAGAATAATAACAATTATAACGATAATAACGATAATAATAATAATAATAATAAAGAAAGTAGCGGTATTAACGGTAATAACGATAATAATAATAACAATAATGACAATAATAAAAATAATATTGATAATAACAATAATAACGATAATAACGATATTGAGGATACAAACAATATTAGAGATAATAGCGATAATAACGATAATAGTAATAATAATAATAAAAACGATTATAACGATAATAACGATATAAACAGTAGGAATAATAACAATAAAAACAATAATAACAATAATAGCGATAATAACGATATTAATAATAATAATAATAATATTGCTTATAACGCTATAAACGATACTTATGATAATAATAATAAATCAATAAAGATAATAACGATAATATTTATTATAATAATAAGTATTATAACGAAAATAATAATACAAACGATAATAATAATAATGATTATAACCATAATAACGATAACAACGATAATATTAAAAACATTAATAACGATAATAACGTTTATAACGATAATAATAATAACAGTATAATTGATATTAACGAAAATAATTATAATAACTGTAATATTAATAACAAAAATAACTATTAAAACGGTTATAACAATAATAATAATAACAATAATGACGATAAAAACGGTAATAACGATAATAATAATAATAATAATGACGATAATAACGATAATGACGCGTAATAATAATAATAAAAATAACATTAGTAATAATAGCAATAGAAACGATGGTAACGATATGGAAGATAATGATAATAATATAAATAACAATATTAAGGATAATAACGATAACATCAATAATAATAAAAATATAAATATTGATAATAACGATAACAACGATGATAACAAATTGAATAATAAAAATAATAATAACGATAATAGCGACAATAAAGATAATAAAATCAATAGTAACATTAATAATAGCGATAATAACGATAATAACGATAATAACGATAATAACGATAATGATAATAATAATAATAATAATAATAATTGTAATAATAATAATAATAATAATAACGATAATAAATATAATAACGTTAATAATACAAGTAATTGTAACAATAATATCATTATTAAAGATAATAAAGATAATAACAATAATAATAAAAAAAATAATATCAATAGAAATCATAATTATATAACGATAATAACGATACTAAAAATAACAATAATAATAATTATAACGATAATATCTATAATAACGATACTAAAAATGACAATACAAATATAATAATAGAAATGACTATTAAACGATAATTTAAATTACATTAAAGACGATTATTATGATGATTACGATATTGATGAAAAGTATATAATCAATAACAATAATAACGAAAAAATTATAATAACGATAATAAAAATTATAATAATAATAACTACGATAATAATAATTTTAATAATAACAATAGCAATAATAATGATAGTAAAGATAATAAACATAACAATAAGAACGAAAATAACTATAACAATGATAATAAAAATAACAATAAAAAAAAAACAACGATAATTTAGAACATAACTGTTATATTATTTATAATAACGATAATAACGATAAAAAGGAAGTAACTATAATAACAATGATATTAATAACGTTAGAAACAATAATAAAGTTAATAAAGATAATAATAATAAAATTAAAGACGCCAATTATGATAACATGGAAAATAATAATAATAGTAACTATAATTACGATAATAACGATAATAATTGTAGTAGTAATAATAATAATAACAATAATAACGTTAATAACGAAAATAACGGTTATAATATTAACGATAATATCAATAATATCGATTATAATAATAACACTACTAGCGATAATAACGATAAAAATAATAATAATAACAATAATAACGATAATAACGATAAGAACGATAATAATAATAATAATAATAATACTGTTAACAAAGATAATAACGATATTAACGATATTAACGAAATAATAAATATAAATATTTACGTTAATAATAATAAAAACAATATTAACGAATATAAAGATAATAAAGATAATGACGATAATAATAATAATAATAACATTAATAATATCTATAATTACGATAATAACGGGAATAACGATCATAACGATAATAATAGTAATAATAACGATGATAACGATATTAACTATAATAATAATATTAATAATAATCATGGTAACAAAAATAACGATATTAACGACAATAATAGTAGTAATAATAACAATAATGACAATAATAACGATAATGATGTTAGCGATAATAATTATAATGACAATGATAATAATAATAACAACAATTCTAAAGATAAAAGCAATAATAATAATAGTAATATTACTAAAAATAGCAATAATAACGATAATAAAGATAATTATAATAACAATAGACACGACAATAACGATATTGACGAATAACCATAATAATAATAATAACGATAATAGGGATAATAACGATCATAATAATAATAACAGTCACAATATTAAGAAAAACAATAATAACGATAACAAAGACAATAAAAATAATTTTTAATACCATAATAACGGTAATAAAGAGAATAACGATAATAGCAATGATAATAATAACGATAACTATTATAATAATAATAAGACTAATAAAGATAATTACGATAAACATAATAATAGTAATAACAGTAATAACGATAATAACGTTAATAACGACAATAATAATATTAATGATAATAATAATAATAATAATGATAATAATAATAATACCGATAATAAAGATAATGACCACTGTAATAATAATAATAATAATATTAATAATTATAAAAATAATTACAATAATAATGATAATACATACAATAAAGATAATAATAATAATAATTACAACGATAATAACGAAATTTTCGATAATAACAATATTAATAAGAGCGATAGTAACGTTAATAGTAATAACTATAAATTCGATAATAATGATATTAATGAAAATAACTATAATAATAATAATAAATATAACAATAATGACGATAATAACGATAACAATAATAACGATAATAAAGTTAGTTATAAAAATAATAATAACTATAATAACGATAATAACCATAATAACGATAATAACGATAATAACGATAATAACAATAATAGTAATAATAACCACGAAAATAACGATAATAACGATATCAATAATAATAACACTAAGAATATAAATAATTACAATAGTAACAATAATAACATTATGACGATAATAATAATAATAATATTAAGGATAATAGCGATAATGAAGATAATAACGATAATAAGGATAATAACATTATAGTTATTAACGATAAAAACGACAGTAAAGATGATAACAATTACAATTATATAGATATTAATGAAAATAACGATAATAATGATAATAAAGTCAATAATAATAATAATAATAACGATAATAATGATAATAACGATAATAATAATATCGAAATTAACGACAATAATAATAATAATAATAATAACGATAATAATGATAATAACGATAACATCGGTAATAATAAAAACAATAATATCGATAATAACGATATTAACGATATAATAATAATAATAATAATTTCGTCATTTAGGTTAATTACGAAAATATCGGTAATAACCACGATAACGGGGAAATCGATAATTAACAATAAAATCGATAATAACGAAAATAACGACATAGAATGTAATAATAATAACGATAATATCGACAATAATAATAGTGATATTGACGACAAAAGTAATAATAATATTTATGGTATTAACGATAATAACGATAATAGTAATTATAGTAATAACGATAATAACGATAATAAAGCATAATAATAATTACAACAATAAAAATAGTAATATTAATAATAATAACGATGATAACGATATTGACGATAATAATAATAATATTAACAACGATATTAAGTATAATAACGATATCATCAAGAATAATAAAAATAAAATCGATAATAACGATAATATCGATGATAAAATTAATAATAATATCGATAATAGCGATAATAACGATAATAAAATATTAATAGTAATAAAAATAAAGATAATATCGATAATAACGATAATATCGATAATAATTATAACGAAAATAACGACGATAATAATAATCATAATCGGTAATAAGGATAAATACGATACCATCGATAATAATAATAACAATAATTTCGATAATAACGATTAGAAATATAATATTATTACAATAATACCGCTGACAACGATAATAACGATAATGATAATAATAAGAATTATAAAAATATCGATACTAACGATTATGGTAATAATAATAATAATGATAATATCGATTATAATAATAATAATAATAACGATAAAAGCTATAAAAGCGATAATAATAATAATAACGATAACAAGGGTATTACGATAGCAACGATAATAAATATATCAATAAAAACGATAATAACGATATTAACGATAATAAAGACCGATAGAAATGATACAATAATAAGGATTACTATAATGATAATATTACCGATAGTTTCAATAATAACGATAATGAAGTTAATAATAAAATTAATAATAAGGTAATAACGATATTAACGACGAAAACGACAATAATGATAATAACAATAATAATAAAAATAACAATTACAATAATAACGATAATAACGAAGTAAAAGATAATAACGATAACAACGGACACAATGTAATAATGATAGAAATAATAAAGGTCATAGCAATATTAAACATAATATCGTTAGTAATTATACTAATAATAACGATAATAACGATTATAATGATAATGACGATAATAACATTAATAAAAATAACAATAATAACTATAATAGCGATAATAATAGAACTAATAATAACAATGTAAACAATAATGACGATAATAACGAAATGACGATAATAACATTAGTAATAATAACAATAATAAAAATAATAACAATAATACCGTTAATATTGATAATAATAATAGCAATATTCACATTAATACCGACAATAATAATAATAATAATAATAATAATAATAACAATAATAACGACAATGACGATAAAAACGATAATAATAATAACGATAATATCGAAAATAGTAATAATAATAATACCGATAGAAAAAATAATAACGATAAGGACAATAATAATAATAATAATTATAACGATTATAACGATAATTACAATAATAACGATAATAATAATAAAATTAATATCGAAAATTACGTTAATAAATATAACAAAAAAAGCATTAATAACGAAAATAACGATAATAATAATAATAATAATAATAACAATACTAAGGATAATAACGATAATAACGATAATACTAATAACGACGAAAACGATAAGAACAATAATATTAATATTAATAATAACGAAAATAAGAATAATATCGATAACAACGATACTATTAATAATAATTATCAAGATAATAACAAAATTTACGATCATATCGATAAAATGCTAATAACATTATATAATAATAATAATAACAATAATAACGATAAGAACACTAATAATGAGAAGAATATGAACGATAATAACAATAATAAGGATAATTATAATTACAATAATAACGATACCAATGACAATAACGATAAAAATAATAATAATAATAACGAAAATAACGATAATAACGATGTCAACGATAATAATAATAACAATAATAAGGATAATATCGATGACAACGATAATAATAATAACAATAACAAAGATAATAACGATAATAACGATTATACGGATTATAACAATACGATAATATCGATAATAGTAATAATAATAAGAACGATAATGAAGATAAAACAATAAAAATGATAATAACTATAATGACAATAAAACTATGAAAATAGTTGTAATAATAGAGATATTAATGATAGTAACGATAATAACGATAATAATATTTACAATAATTACGATAAAAACGATATTAACGATAATGACAATAATAATAAAGATAAAACGATATTAATAATAGTAATAATAACAATAATAAGGATAATAACAAAAATAATAAGAAGAATAATAACGATTATAATGATAATAACGATAATAATAATATCAATAATGACGATTTTCACATTAAGAACGAAAAAAATAAAACCTTAAATGACCATTATATCATTATCAATGATAAGAATAATAATAACGTTAATAATAATCATCATAAAAAAGATATTAACGATAAATACTAAATTAAAAATTATAACAAAAATAGTAATAATATTAGTAACCACAAGAACGAAAATATCGATAATAACAATTATAATAATAGCGATTGTAAAGATAATAACTATAATATCGACTATAACACTAATAATAATAACGATAATGACGATAATTATGATAATGACGATAATATTAATAACGATAATAACGTTAATAACGTAATTAACGACAAATATAAAAGAAATAATAACAATAACAACGATTATAAAGATAATAGCGATAATTATATTAACGATAATATCGACATTATTAATAATAATGATAATGATAATTATGATAATAATGATCGTAAAACTAATAACAATAAAGATAATAACAATATTGACGATATTAACGATAATAACGATAATAAAAATAATAGTAGTAATAGCAATAATAACGATAGAGTCGATAATAACGATAATAGCGATAATACTAATAACGATAATAACGATAATAATAATAATGATAATAACGATAATGTCGATAATATTAATAACAATATTTACGATAATTTCGATATTAATAATTGTAATCAAAACAATAATTACGATCATAACGATAATAGCAACTATAATAATAACGATAATAACGATATTAATAATAATATTATTATTCTAAGTAACAATAATAATGATAACGATGTTTATAATAGTAATAATAATAACGTTTATAACGATACTAACGGTAATAATGATAATAAAAATAATAATAACGATAAAAATAACATTATTACTAATAACAATAATAACGATAATAACGGTAATAAAAACAACAATAATAACAATATTAACGAAAATAGTAATAACCATTGTAACGGAAACAACGATAACAGCATTAATAATAATAATAATAATAATAGCGAATGTAAGTATAATAACGGTGACACCTATAATATTAATAACAATAATAACGATAATAACGATAATAACGATAATAATAATAATCGGTTTAAAGATAATAAAGATAATAACGATACTAACGATAATAAGGAATGTAATAATGACAACAAAAGCAATATTAACGATAATGAGTATAATAACTATTATTAAAATGACGGTAAAAAAGATAACAATGGTAATAATGGTAATAAGGATAATTACGATATTAACAATGATAATAATAGTAATAATAAGATAATAACGATGTAAAAGTTTCTTACGATATTAATAATTACAACAATAACGATAATAACGATTTTGATGATAAGAACGATAATAATACTAATATTAATAAAAATTATACCGACAATATCGACAATGAGAATATTAATAGAAGTAATAAAAACAATTTTAAGAATAATAACTACATAAACGATAATAAAAATAATAATAGTAGTAATAAAAAAGTAATAATTATAATAACGATAAAAACAATTTTAACGATAATAATAATGACGATAATTAGGATAATATCGATAATAATAATAACAATATTAGCGATAATACCGATAATAATAATAACATTAATAACTATAATAACGGTAATAACGTTTATAACGAAAATAATAATAATAATAATAATGACCATAATAAAGATAATAACGACACAATAATAATAATAATAATAATAATAGCGACAATAACAGTAAGTTCGATAAAAATAATAGAAAATTAAAATAATATCAATAATAACGATAAAAAGTATAAAAACGATAATATCGATAATATAAAATACGATAATAAAGATATTATCGATAATAATAATAACAATATTAAAAATAATATCAATAATAAAAACAACTATATTGACGATAATATTGACAATATTAAAGATAATAATGATAATAATTTCAAACGATAATAATTATCATAACTATAGTAGTAATAACAATAATAACGAAATTAAAAATAAAAATAATAGGGATAAAATAGATAATAATAATAAAATTTATAATAATAATAATAATAAAAACGATAATATTTATAACAACGACAATAAAGAATATAATAAAATAATAAATAACGATAATTACGTTAATAACGATAATAATAATTGCAATAATAACGATAATAACGATAATAATAACAATAGTAGGAACAATAATACGGATAATAACGATATAAACGATATTAATAATTACGATAATGACACTAATAATAATAATAATGATAATAACGTTAGTAACGATAATATTAATAAGTATGAAAACGATTATTATGATATTGACGATAACAACAATAACAATAATAATAACATTAATAAGGACAATAAGGGTAGTATTGATAATAATAATAAAAATATTAACGATAATATCGATAATTATAATAATAATAATAACATTGATAACGATAATATAGATTATAACCATAATAATAATAACAATGATAAAGTTAACATTAATAATAATAATAACGAAAATAACGACAATATTGATAATAAAGATAATAATATCAATAATAACGTTAATAACGACAATAAGTATAATAATAACATTGATAATAAAAGTAATAACGTTAATAACAACAATAATTATAATAATTATATTGATATTAACAATAATAAGGAAAATAATAAACATAATCATATTAATAACGATATAGACAAACATAACCATAATAGTAGTAGTAATAATATTCATTATTACTACTATTATTAAAGGCGTAAAGAACATTATTGCCGAAATTATTAATAACAATAATAACGATAATAACGATAATAGCGATAATAATGATAATAACGATAATTATAATTGTAATAATATCAATATTAACCGTAATAACAATTATAATAATGACCATAATAACGATAATAACGTAAATAAAGATAATAAAATTAACAATAATATTGATAATAACGATAATAACGTTAATAACAATAACAATAATAATAATAATAATAATAATAATAAAATAATAACGATAATAGCTATAATGAGGAAAATAATAATAATTAAAATAATAATACTAAAGATATAAACGAAAATAACCATAAAAATAGAACACATTATAACAATAATAACACTAATAATGAGAATAACGATAATAACCATAATAATATATCGATAATAACGATAATATTAAAATTAATAATAACAATATTTACGATAATAAAGATAATAAAATTAATAATAAAAACAATAATACAAGTATAATGATAATAATGAAAATAAGGATAAAAATAACAATACTAATACTAATTAAAATAACAATAATAGCGAAAATAATAATTACGATAACACCGAATATAATAATAATAATAAGAATAATAATAATAATAATAATAATAAAAATGAGGATAATATCGATGAAAGCGAAAATAATATTAGTTATAATAGTATTGATAATAACAATAATAAAGAAAATAACGTTATTCACGATAATGTCGATAATAATAATAACAATTATAACAGTAATCAAGATAATAGGGATAATAACAATAACAATAATAACGATAGTAAAGATATTAACGATAATAATAACAGTAATAATAATAAAGATAATAACGATAATAATAATAATATTAACGGTAATAATGATAATTACAACAATAACGATATAGTTAAAAATAATAATATAGATAATTCCGAAAATAATCATAACTATATTAACGATAATAACGATAATAATAATAATAGTAATAATAATAACAACGATAATAACGATAATTACGATAATAATAATAATAAAGAAAATAACGCAATTAACGATAATAACGATAATAATAATAACATTAATATCGATTATAACGATAATAATAATACTAATAATAACAAAAATAACTATAATAATCATAAAAAATCTAATACCATTAATGACGATAATTACGATATTAACGAAAATAAAGATAATAATAATAAAAATAATATCGATAATAAAGCTAAGAACGATAATAATAATAATAATAATAATAATAATAAAGATGTTAACGAAGTAAACGATTATAACATTAATAATAATAACAATAAAAACTATAATAACGATAATAAAGATAATTACAATAACGATAATATCGATAGTAGTAATAATAATTATAACGATAATACAGATAATAACGATAATGGTAGGAACAATAAAATCGATAATAACCATAATAATAATAATAAATATAATAATAACATCAAAAATAAATCTAATAACGGTAATAATAATAATAATATTAACAATATTAACGATAACAACGACAATAGTGATAAAAGTAATAAAAATGAAATAGAAAATAAGGATAATAACGATGACAACGCTAATAATAATAACAATATAAACGATAATAACGATAACAACGGTTATACGTATTATTATAATAAAGATAATAACGATAATGTCAATAATAATAATAACGATAATGACAATAATAACGATAATAAAGATAGTAACTATAATAACGATGATAACAATAATAACGATAACAATAAAAACAATAATACCGATAATAACTATATTAAATATAATGATAATAGTAATAATAAAAATTATAACAATAATAACGATTATAATGATAATAACGAATATAATATTAATAATATTAACAATAATAACGATAATAACGATAATTATATTAATATAAGTAATAATAAAAATATTAACAATGTTAGCAATAACAATGATAATAACGATAATAATAGTGGTAACAATTAAAGTAATGAAAATAATAACGATATTAACGATAAGAAGGATAATAATAATAACGAAAATAACGATAAGAGTAATAATAATATCGAGTAACAATAATGACGATAATAACGAAAATAACGATAATAATAATAAAATTAATAACGATAATTACGTTAATAGTAATAATAATAATAACAATAATAACGATAACAACGATGATAAGGATAATAGTAATAACGATATTAAAGACAATAATAATAATAATAATATCGATAATAAAGATAATAATAATAACAATATCAACGATAATATACATAATAATAATAACAATATTAAAGATAATATCGATAATAATAATAATTGTAATAATTACAGTAATATCGACAATAGAGATAATTACCTTAATAATAATAACGATTATAATGATAATACCGAAAATAACGATAAAAAAGATTATAAGGGAAATAACAATAATAACAATATCGATAATAACGAAAATAACGGTATTAACGATAATAATAATAGTAGTAATAGTAGTAATAATAAAAATGATAATTACGATAATAACGATAGTAATAATAGATATAATAACATTATGACAATAATAACGATAAAAACGATAATTACGATATCCATAATAACGATAATAAAGACCATAATCATAACAATAATAAAATTGATAATAACTATAATAATGATAATAACGGCAATAAAACTAATAAAATAAAGATAATAACGATATTTTCGAAATTAATGATGAAAGTTATAAAAAAAATGATAATAAAAACAATAACATCGATAATAACGATAATAAACCTAATAACAGTAACGATAATACGACCTTAATAATAACAATAATAATAACTATATTAAAGATAACAACAATAATAACGATAATAACTATATTAACGATATTAATGATAACGGAAATAACGTTAATTTCGATATTAATAATAGCAATATAAAAGATAATAACGATAACAATAATGATATTATCGACATTAATAACTATAATAAAGGTAATATAGATATGGTATTAATGATTGAAACGACAATAGTAGTAATAGTAATAACGATAATAACGATAATAACAACAACAACAATAATAATAATTAAGATAGTAAAGAAATTATCGAAAATAATGTTAATAACGATCATAATAATAACAATAATAATGATAATAACGATAATAGCTATTATAACGATAATAAAGACATTAATAATAATAATAATAATAGTAATATTAACGATTAAAACAGAAATAATAATAATAATAGTAGTAATAATAACAAATATAACAATAATAACGCTAATATAGAAAATAACGTTAATATCGACAATAATAATAACAATATTAACTATAATAACAATTATAGTGATAATAATAATAACGATAATAAAGGTAATAATAATAATAATTCTAATAACTGTAACAAAAATAATCAACCCAATAATAACAGTAATAACGACTATGACAAGAATAATATTAATAATAATAATGATAATAATGATAATAACGATGTAATCGATAATAATAAATACAATAATAATGTTAAAAACTATAATAATGGTAATAATAATAATAATTATAACGATAATAAGATAATATCGATAATAATATTATTAACAAGAGCGATAATAACGTGAATAGTAATATCTATAAATTCGATAATAATATAAATGAAAATAATTATAATAATAATAATAAATAATACACTAATAGGGATAATAACAATAATAATAATAACAAAAATACGATTATTACGATAATAACGATAATAATAAGATTTATAATAATATCGACAATAAGGTAAATTACGAAAATAACGGTAAAAATGATAATAACTATAATAACGACAATAATAATAATAATAATAACGATAATAAATATAATAGCGATATTAATAATAACAACAATAAAGATAATAACGATATTAACAATAATAACGATAATAATGATAATAATAATAATAAAGATAATGAAAATAATAATTATAACAATAATAACAATAATAACAATAATAAAGGTAATAACGATAATAATAATAACACTAATAACAATAATATCGACAATAACGTTAATTTCGATAATAATAATAACAATTATAGTGATAATAACGATAAGAATTATAATAATATTAACGAAAAAATAATAATTATAAAACCTATAAGAACGATAATATAGATAATAATAGTAGTAATAATAACAATATTAGCAAAAATAACGATAATAACGATAACAATATTAACGAAAATATCGTTAGTTATAACAATATTAATAACAATAATAACGATAATAAAGATAACAATAATACTCAATAACGATAATGACGATAATAACGTTAATAATAATAATAATAATAACTATAATAATAATAACTATAAAAACGATAATAACCACAATAACGAAAAAAACGATGATACCGATAATAATAAAAATAATAATAATATTAACTAAAATAGCGATAATAACGGTAAGAACGATATAAATAGTAGAAAAATAAGCGTAATAACGATAAGAAGGATAATTACATTAAAGTAAATAACGATAATAAAGACAATAATATTAATAATAATAAGGAGAATAATGATAATAACGATAATAATTATATCGTAAATAACGACAATAATAATAATAATAATAACGTTGATAAGGATAATAACGATAACATCGATAAGAATAATAAAAAAATAGAGACAATAACGATAATAACGACATTTAATATAATAATAATATCGAAAAATATAGATAATATCGATAATAATAATAACGATAATGAGGACAAAAGTAATAATAATATTAATGGTAATAACGATAATAATGATAATATCGATAATAATTATAACGTAAATGACGACGATAATAATAATCATACTAACGATAATAACGATAAATACGATAACATCGATAATAATAATAGCAACATTATCATTAATATCAATAAAAACGGTGATAACCATAATAATAATAATAATGTTAATGATAATAACGATAATAACGGTAATAGTAATAACGACAATAACAACAATATTAATAATATTAATAAGGATAACAACGATAATAACGATAATAATGATAATAATAATAATAATAATAATAACAACATTAATAACGATCATAACGATAATAACGATAATAGCGATATTAATTATAAAATTTATAACGAAAATGACGTCAACAACGATAATTATGATAATAATAATAATAAAAATATCGTTAATAATGATTATAACGATAAAAACTATAAAGACGACAATAATATTGATAATAATAATGAAAAAAATTATAAAGTCGATGACGATAATAGCGATAATAGTAGGAGTAGTAATATCAATAATAACAATAATAATGACAATAAAGATAATAGCGATAATAATAATAATAATTATAATAATAATAATAATAATAATAATAAAGATAATATCGGTATTAACGTTAATAACGATAATAATAATAATTATTATAATAATAATAATCATAATAATAATAATAAAGATAATAACGGTATTAAGGTTAATAACGATGATTACGCTAATAATTATAATAACTATAGTTACGATAATAATTATAATAATAATATAGATAATAACGATATTTACGATAATAACGATAATATTATTAATGATAATAACGACAAAGAATAATAATAACATATCAATTGTAACAATAATAACGATAATGACGATAATAACGATAATAATAATAACGATAGTGACTATGATATTAATAACGATCATAAAGTTTATAATGATAATTATAAGAATAATAATTATAGTAGTAGTTGAAATAAATACGATAATAAGGGTAATAAAAACGCCAATAATAACGATATTAACGAAATAAGTTATAACAATAGTAACGAAAACAACGATAAATACATTAATAATAATAATAATAATAACGGAAGTAAGTATAATAACGGTGACAAATATAATATTAATAAAAATTATAATTATAATAACGATAATAACGGTAAAAACAATAATAATTATTGTAATAATAACAGTAATAATAATAATGATAATTACGATAATAACGATAATAATAATAGTTATAGTAACATTATAACAATTTTAACCATAACAACGATAATAAATATATCTATAATAGCGAAAATAAAGAAAACAATAATATCAATAATAATATCGATAATAACTATAATAACGATAATAACAATAATGACGATAATAACGTTAATAATAAATAAGATAATAACGATAATATCGATAATAATAATAATAATAATAATAATATCGATAATAAATATAATGACGCCAATAATAATAATAATAAAATAATAATAATAATAATATTAATAATAATAACGATAATAATATTACTAATAACGACATTAATAACTATAATAAATATAATAACGGTATGGTATTAACGATAAAAAAGATAATAGTAGTAATAGTAATAACGATAATAACGATAATAACGACAATAAAAATAATCATAATAAAAATAATAATGATATTAACGATAATAATGATATTAACGATAATAATAATAACAATAATAACGATAATAACGATAATAATAATAATAATAATAATAATAATAACGATAATAACGATAATATCGATAATAATAATAATATTAACAACGATTATAAGAATAATAACGATAACATCGATAATAATAATAACAATAATATCGATAATAGCGATAATAACGATAATAACATTATTAATGGTAATAAGAATAAAGATAATATCGATAATATGTGTAATAATAATAAAGTTTACAACGATAAAAACGACAATAACTATCATAAGAATAACAAATGTAACGATAATAATGAAAATAACGATAATGACGATAATAACGACAATAATAATAATAATAATAACAATTACAATAACAACGCTAATTACTATAATAATGAGAACAATAATAACGACCAAAATGTTAGTAACGATAATAATAATAGCAATAATAGCGATAACATCGCTAATAACAATCATCGTAATAATCACGATAATAGTGGTAATAACTATGAAATCGATAATAATAACAACAATAATAACGTTAATAAGGATAATAACGGAAATAACGATAATAATAATATTAATAATAAAGATAATATTGATACTTACGAAAATAACGATAATAATTATAGAAATAATAAAATTAATACAAATATTAATAATAAAAAGTATAATAAAGTTAGTAACAATAATATTAATAGTAATAATAATGTTAATAACGTTATAAACGATAATAACGATAATTTCGATTATAATAATAAAATAAAATCGATAGGAAGGATATTAATTATACCAATAATTACATTAATTACGAAAATAGCAACAATAGTAATAATAATAATAACCATAATAACGATAATAACGATTATAATGATAATAACTATAATAACGTTATTATCAATAAGAGTAATAGTAATAATAGAGATATAGTAACAATAATGTTAATAACGTTATTATCGATTATAACGATAATAATATTAGCAATAATAACGATAATAACTATATTAAAGACAATAATAATATACGATAACAAAGATAACAACAACAATAATAATAGAAACCATAGGAAAATATGGATAATAACGATAACAGCGTAAGTAAAAATATTAATATTTTCGATAGTAACTATTATGACAATAATAATATTAACGATAATATCGATAATAACGTTAATAATACTAGTAGTAATAATTATAATAACGGTGATAACTATATATATGAAAACAATAGTAACGATAGCATTGTTAATGTCAATTATTATAGTAATAATAATATCAATAAAAACGATATTAACAATAATAATAATAATAATAATGACGATATTAACGATAATAACGATTATAGTAATAACGATATTAACGACAATATTAATAATAATAATTACGATAATAATGATATTAACGATAATAATAATTGTAATAATATCGATAATAACTATAATAACGATAGTAATGATAATAATTCTAACGCAAAAACGATTTTAAATATTTTAACGATATTAAAAATAAGTATAATAACGCTAATAACGATACTAATAATAATAATAATAATAATAATAATAAAAATAAAAACAATAATTTGTATAATAACGATAATATCAATAATGCTAATGTTAAGAATAATAACAATAATAACGATAATAACGATTATGACGATAACAATAATAATGATAATAATGTCAATAGTAATAATAATAATAATAACTATAAGATCCATATTAACGATAATAACTAAAATAACGATAATAACTATAATAACGATAATTACGATAATAAAGATTATAATAATAACAATAATAACGATAATAGTAGTAATATTAATAACGACAATAACAATATATACGATAAAAATTATAATAAAATTAAAGATAACAACGATAGTAACAATAATAACGATAATAATAATAACAATATTAATAATAATATCGAAAATTAAAATAATAATAATAGCTATAATAACGATAACATCGATAATAACGATAATAATAATGACGATAATAACGATAAGAATAATAATAAAATATCGACAAAGACGAAAATAACGACAATAATAATAAACATAATGACGATGATATTAATAACGATCATATCGTTAATAACGATAATAATAATAATAATAACAGCAATAATAACGATATTAACGATAATAACGATAATAATAAAAACAACATTAATGGCGATATTAAAGAAAATAGTAATAACAATGGTAACGAAAACAACGATAACAACATTAATAATAATAATAATAATATCGAAAGTAATTAAAATAACGTTGACAACTATAATATTAATAACAATAATAACGAAAATAACGATTATAACGATAATAACTATAGTAGTAATACTAATAATAATACGGATAATAACAGTAATATTAATAGTCGTATTAAAGATAATAACTGTAATAACGTTACTAACGATAATAGCGATACTAATATTAACAATATTAAGTATAATATCGTTAATAATTGTAACAATATTCACGATAATATAAATAATAATAATAACAACAAAAACAATAATAACGATAATAATGATAATAATGATAATAACCATGATAACAATAGTAATAATAAAGGTAATAACGATAGAAAAAATTTCTAACGATAATAATAATAATAAGAGTAAAATAAAAACGAAAATAACGATGATAATCATAATAATAAAAGTAATAATAACAATATTAAGAATAGTAAAAATTATAACGATTATAACGATAATAGTACGAGTAATAATAACAGTAATAAAAATAATAACGATAATAACAATTATAAGAAAGTTAACGATAATAATATTCACGATAATAACGATAATAACCATAATAATAATAATAATAATGAAGACAGCAACGATATTAACGATAATAATGACAGTAATAATAACAATAATAATTACAATAACGATAACAATGATAATATCGATAATAACGATAATAACAATAATAATAATAGTAATAATTAAAATAATAACGATATTAACGATAATAATGATAATAACAATAATATTGTTAATAAGTTTATTACCGATGATAATGATAATTATAATATTTATAATAACTATAATAAGGATATTATCGATAATAATAATAACGATAATGACGATCAGAATAATATCGATGAAAACGATAAACTAGAAAATAATAATAAAACTTTTAACGATAAAATCGATAATAATAATAATAATTTTAACGTTAATAACCATAATAATAATAATAATAATAATAGCAATAATAACCGTTACAAGGAAAATAACGTGGATAATAATAACGATAATAATAATAATAATATTAGCAATAATAAAGATATTAACGTTAATAACGATAATAATAAAACAATTAAAACGATAATAACAATAATTATGATAATTACAAGAATAATTATAATAGTGATAGCATTAATAACGATATTTACGATAATAATAATAATAATAAAGATAATAACATTATTAACGATAATAACGATAATAAAGGAAATAACGATAATTATATAAACAATTAAAACGATAATAACGATTATAACGATTATAATGACAATAACGTTAGTAACGATTATAATCTTAACGATAATAATAATAATAATAATACAGATAACAACGATATTAACGTTATTGACGATAATAATAACAGCAATAATAACGATAATAAGGATAATAACGGTAATAACGATAATAATTATAATATTAATGACGATAGTAACGATATTTACGAAAATAAGGATATTAATAATAATAATATTAGCAATATTACCGATTTTAATAATAATAAGAATAATAAAGACAGTAACAATAATAATAATAGTAATACAAATGTTAATAACGATATAAACGATAATAACAATAATAATAATAACAGTAAGAACGATAATAACGATACTATGGATTATAATACTAACAATAAAATAGATAGTAAGGATATTAAAGATAACAAAAATAACATTAAATACGATAATAACGACAATAGTAATAATAATAATAACCATAATAATGATAATAAAGATACAAATAATAATAATAATAATAACATTAATAACGATAATAACGGTTATAATGATAATAACTTTAATAACGATATTAACAATAAAAATAATAATAATAATAGAGATATTAAAGTTATTAACGACAATAATAATAATAATAACTATAACGATTATAACGATAATTACGTTAATAACCATAATAATAATAAAATTAATAACGATAATTACGATAATAACGAAAGTACTAATAGCATTAATAACGATAATTATGATAATAATAATAATAATAATAATAATAATAACAAAATTAAGGATATTAACGATAATAACGATAATACTAATAACGATGACAACGACAAAAATAATAATATTAATATAATTAATAACGAAAATAAGGATAATAACGATAACAGCGATAAAATCAATAATAATAATAATAATAATGATAATAACTATAATAACGACAAAGCACTAATAACGAGAGGAATAGTAACGATAATAACGATATAAGAGTAATAATAATTATATTAATAACGATAACAACGTCAATAACGATAAAAATAATAATAATAACTACGAAAGTAAGGATAATAACGTGACAACGATAATAATAATAACAATAATAAGGATAGGAACAATAATAATAATGAAGTAAATAAAGATAATAACGATGACAACGATAATAATAATTACCATAATAAAGATAATTACGATAATAACGATTATTAGGATTATAACAATAACGAAAATAACGATATTACTAATAATAATAAGAACGATAATGAAGATAAAACGTTAAAAGTGATAATAACTATAATAACAAAAATAACAATTAAATAATAGTAATAATAGAGATATTAACGTTATTAACGATAATCACAATAATAATAATGATAATAACGATGCTAATAATAATAAAAATAACAATAATAACTATAATAACAATAATAATAAAAAGAATAATAACGATAATATTGATAATAACGATAATAATAACAACGATATTACCATAATCAACGATAATAACAATAATGACGTTAATAATAATAATCATAAAGAAGATATTAACGATAACATCCACAATAATAGTTAAAATAATAATAATAATAGTAACCATAATAACTATAATATCGATAATGACAATAATAACGATAATAAAAATATTAATAATAACAATAATAACAATAAGAACGATAATAAGGATAATAATAAATACGATACATACGATAATATCGATAATAATATTATCAATATTAACGGTAATATTGATAATAATTATAACAATATTAACGAAAATTTCGATAATAATAATATCATATTAACGATAATATCTATAAAAATATTAATAATAATAATAACGATAAAAACGATAATAACGATAATAACGATATTAGTAATATTAATAATAAAGATAATTACGATAATAATGATAATAATAATAACAATTATAACGATAATAACGATATTCACGATAATAATAATTACAATTATAACGATAATAACGACAATAATGATTATAAGGAAAATAATTATAATAATAATAAGAATAAAAACGATAACAATGATAATAATACTTACAATAATAACGATAATAACAATAATAACGATATTAACTATAATACAATTAATCACTATATTTACGTTAATATTAGGAATAATAGCGATAATAACGATAATTACGTTAATAATAATAACAATATTAACGGCAAAATTAATAATAGTAATAATAAAGTTAATAGCAATAATAATAATTGCACTAACATTAGTAACCATTATAACGAAAATAACGATAATGACGATGACAATAATAACGATTATTACGATAATAACGAAAATAATATAAACGATAGTATAGTTAATAGTAATAATCATAAAACCGTAAGAACGATAATAAATTTAATAATAATAAAAATAATAACGTTAATTACGAAAATATCGGTAAAATTATAACAATAATATCGATAATTACGTTATTAGAAATAATAATAATAACAATAATAACGATAATACTAATAACCATAATAAAGATAATAATAATAATAATAATAATAACAATAATAACGATACTAACGATAATAACGATAAGAACAAAATAACGATAACAACGATAATAAGATTTATAAAAATATTAATATCTATAATAATGATAAGAATGAATAGAACTGTAATATTAATAACAATAATAACAATAATAACGTAAATAACTGCAAAAAATGATTTAAATAAGATATTAACGATAATAAATAGAATAACAGTATTAAAGATAATAACGACAATAATAATAAAAATAAAAACGATAATAACGCTAATAGCAATAATAATAATAATAATAATAATAATAATAATAATATCGATAATAATAATAATAACGAAAATTATAATATTAATAACAACAATAATAACATTAATAACGATAATAATGATAATAATAAATACCATACAGTCGATAATATCGATAATAATATTAACAATACTAATTATAATATTGATAATAAAAATAATATTATTAACGATAATTTCTATAAGCATAATAATATTAATAATAATAGTAATAACGATAATAACGTTAATAATAGTAGTAATACTAACATTAATAACAATAATAGCGGTAATAAGGTAATTAACGATAATAACGATAATTATAATAACCATATTAACAATAATAACGATATTATCGATGATAACAATAACAATAATAACGATAATATCTATAATAATAATAATATTATTAACGCTAACATTGATAATAATAATAATTATAATAAAATTAATAACGATAATATCGATAATAACTATAATAATAATAAAAAAAATATCGATAATAATGATATTAACGATAATAACAATATTAATAATAACGATAATATCGATAATAACGTTAATAATACTAGTAGAAATAACTATATTAACGGTAATAACTATATTTAAGGAATCAGTAGTAACGATAGTATCTTTAATAAACATAATAATAACGATTATAACGAAAATGACGAGAATAACGATAATAATAATAAAATGAATAATGATAATTACGTTAATAACGAAAATAATAGCAGCATTAATATCGATAATAACGATAATAATAATAATAATAATAATTACAATATTAAGGATAATGACGATAATAACGATAATACTAATAAAGATGACAACAATAAAAACATTAATATTAATATTAATAATTACGACAATAAGGATAATAACGATAACAACGATAATATTAATAATAAATATCAAGATAATAACCAAAATAACTTTAAAAATGATACCAACGACAATAACGATAAAAATAATAATAATAATATCGAAAATAAGGATAATATCAATGTCAACGATAATAATAATAACAACAAAAAGAATAATAAAAATAATAAAGATAAAGTAAATAAGGATAATAACGATGACAATGATAATAATAATAACAATAATAAAGTAATAACGATAATAACGATTATACGGATTATAACAATAACGATAATAGAAATAATAATGAGAACGATAATGAAGATAAAACGATAAAAATGATAATAAATATAATAACAATAATAACATTAATAACTGTAATAATAATAACAATATTAACGTTAATGATGAAAATAAAGATAATAACTATAATAACAAATATAATAACGATAATAATAATAATAATAATAACGATAATATCGATAATTATTATAACAAAAATAATGAAGATAATAATAATCATAATAACGGTAATAAGGATAAATACGATAACATCGATAATGATAATAATAATAATAACGATAATAATGATAATAACCTTAATAATAATAATAATAACATTAAAAGCAATGATCACGACAATAATAATAATAATAATGGCATTATAAGCAATATTATCGATAATGACGATAATCATGATAATAATTATAACAACAATATCAATAATAACGATAAGAAATACAATCCTAATAACAATAATATCGATGACAACGATAATAACCATAATTATAATAATTATATATAGATAATTAGGATTAAAACGATAAGAACGAACATAACTATAAAAAAGTAAATAACGGCAATTATAATAATAATAATAACGATAATGAAAATGACGAAGATGACGATAATAACGAAAATGACGATTATAACGATTGAAATAATAAAGATAGTAACGATAATAGTAATAATAATAATAATGATAATAACGATAATAAAGAAACTAATAATAATGATAATAAAGATAACATCAATATTTATGATAATAACGATAATAATAATAATAATTTAACGATAATAAAGATAATAATTGTAATACAGATAATAACGATATTATCGATAAAAATAATAATGATATTAACGATAAAATAAATAATAATAATAACAAAATAAACGATAAAATCGATAATAATAGTAAATATAATGACAATAAAAACAAAAATTACGAAAATAACGTAAATAATATTAACGATAATAACGATAATAGTAAGAATACAAATATCGATAGTAACAAAAATGACGATAATGAGGATAAAAACGATAATAATAACAGCAATAATAACGATTTTAAAGTTAAGAACGATAATAACAATAATATTAATAACAATAATAAAATTATCAACGATAATAATAATAAAGACGATAATAATAATAATCATAATAAAGATATTAACGATAATAACAACAATAATAATTATAACAATAATAATAATAGTAACTATAAGCACGACAATATCGATAATAACGATAATAATAATAACGAAAGTAAATATAACATCCATAATACCAATAACAATATTATTGATAATATCGATAATAATATTAATAATCATAACGATAATAGCGATCATAACGATAATATTGATAATAACGATAATAATGATAATCATTATAATATCGATTATAACAATAATAATAATAACGATAATGACGATAATAAAAAAATAATAACGATAATAACGATAATTACGATAATGACGATAATATTAATAACGATAATAACGTTAATAACGTAAATAAAGGTAATAATAATAGTAATAATAACAATAAGAACGATAATAAAGATAATAACGATAATAATATTAACGATAATATCGACAATATTAATAATAATAACGACGATAATTATGATAATAACGATAATAAAAGTAATAATAATAAAGATAATAACGATCTTAACGGTAATATTGATAATAATGATAATAACAATAATAATGATAATAACGTTAATAATAATAACGATAATAACCATAATAATATTAATAATAATAATAATTTTAATGACGATAATATCGGTAATAATAATAACAATAATAATAATAAGGTTTATAAAGATGACAGAGATTATAATAATAACGATTAAAAAGATAACAACGGCAATAATGATAATAGCATTAATAACGATAACAACTGTGATAAAAGTAACAATATTAACGATATTAAAGATAATAGTAATAACAATAATAACGATAACAACGATAATAACATTAAGAATAATAATAATAAAAACGAAAATAAGTATAATAACGGTGACATCGATAAAAATAATAAAAATAATAATGATAATAACAATTATAACCATAATAATAATACTAATACTAACGATAATAAATATAATAATAATCGTATTAAAGGTAATAACGATAATAACGCTACTAACGATAATAGCGATAATAATAAGAACAACAAAAATAGTATTAACGTTAAAAATTATAATAACAATTATAATAATGACGATAATAACGATAACAAAGGTAATAATGATAATAAGGATAATAGCGATAATAACAATGATAATAATAGTAATATTAAAAATAATAACGATGTAAATGATTCTAACGATAATAATAATAACACCAATAACGATAATGACGAATATGATGTTAAGAATGATAATAAAATTAATAATAATAAAAACAAAAATGACAATCACGATAATAAAGATAATAATAGAAGTAATAATAACAATATTAAGAACAATAAATATAATAACGATAATAATAATAATAATAGTAGTAATAAAAAAAGTAATAACAATAATAACGATAAAAACGAATTTAACGATAATAATAATGGTGATAATTACGATAATATCGATAATAATAATAACTATAATAATGATAATAACGATTATAGAGATAATAATAATTATAGAAATAATAACGATATAATAATAATAATAATTATTATAACGATAATAACGGTAATAACGATAAATATAATAGAAAAATAACAATAATATCAATAATAACGATAACAGAGATAATAACGATATTTTCGATATTGATAAATAGGATAATATCGGTATCATCGATATTAATAATAACAATATTAACGATAATATCGATCATAAAAACAACAATATCGACGATAATATCGGTAATAATAATAACAATATCGACAATAATATCGATAATAATAATAACAATAATAACAATAATACCGATACTAACGATAATATCGTTAATAATAATAACGATAATAGTGATAATAGCGATAAAAACAATAACGATATTAACGATAATATTGACAATATTAAAGAAAATAATGATAATAATTTTAAAACGATAATAATTATCATAATAATATAATATAGTATAGTAATGACGATAATAACGGTAAAAAAATTAAAATAATAAAGATATTATAGATAAAAATAATAAAATTAATAACGTTAATAACGATAATTACGATAATAACGGTAATAATAATAAAATTAATAACGCTAATAACGATAATAATGATAATAATATTATAAATAATACCGATAAAATCGATTATAATGGAAATAATAATAATAAAAGTATCGATAATAACGATAATAACGGTAATAACGATAATAATAATAGTAATAATAATAGTAATAATAATAATAATAATTACGATAATAACGATAAGAATAATAGTCATAATAACATTATTACAATAATAACGATAAAAACAATAATAACGATATCCATAAAAACGATAATAAAGACAATACTAATAACAATAATAATATTGATAATAACTATAATAATGATAATAAACATAATGACGACAAAAAAGATAATAATAATTAAGATAATAACGATAATATCGATAATAATAATAATAATGATAACAGTAATAACAATAATAACGATAATATTAATAATAATAATTATAATAATAACAATAATATCCATAATAAAAATAATGACGGCAATAATTATAATAATAATAATAATATTAATAGTAATAACGATAATGACGATAATAATAATAATAATAATAATGACAATAATAGTAACAATGACGACAGTACCGATAATAACGGTAATAATAATAATAATAACGACATTAAAAAATAAATATAATAACGAAATGGTATTAACGAAAAAATCGATAATAGTAGTAATAGTAATAACGATAATAACGATAATAGCGACAATAAAAATATTAATAATAAAGAAAATATCAATAATAGAGCAAATAACGATTATAACGATAATAATAATAATATTATTAACGATAATAACGATAATAGCGATTATAACGATATTAAAAACAGTAATAATTATAATAATAAAAAAAATAATATTAACGATAATGTATGCGATAAGGATAACGATGAAAATAATGATAAAGATTGTAGTAATAATAACAATAATAACAATAATAACGATAATAAAGATAATAACGATATTTATGATATTAACAATTATAATAAAAACGATAATAACGATAATAGTAGAATTAATAGTAACGATATTAATAATAATAATATTAATAATAATAATAACGATAATAACATTAATATCAATAATAATATTAACTATATTAACGATAATAACAATTATAGTAATAATAATAATAACGATAATTACGATAATAATAATAATAAAAATAAAAATATTAAAAATTATAATCACCAGAATAATAACAATAATACCGGTTATGATAAGAATAATATTAATAATAATAATAATAATAATATAATTAATACTCACAATAATAACAATAATAACGTTTATGAGAAGAATAATATTAATAATAATAACGATAATAATGGTAATAACGATAGAATCGATAATAATAATTACATTAATAACGATAATAACTTTAATAATGATAATAATACTAATAATTATAACGAGAATGACGATAATATCGATAATAATAATAATAAGAGCGGTAATAAAGTTAATAGTAAAAAGTATAAAATCGATAGTAATGATATTAATGAAAATATCCATAATAATAATAATAAATATAACAATACTAACGATAATAACAATATCAATAATAACAATAATAATGATTATTAATATAATAACGATAATTGTAAGATAAATATTAATATCGAAAAAATGGATAATTACGAAAATAACGGTAATAATGTTAATAACTATAATAACGACAATAATAAAAATAATAATAAAGATAATAACGATAATAACGATAATAGCGATAATAATAAAAACAACAATAAAGATAACAACGATATTAACAATAATAACCATAATAACAATTATAGCGATAATAAAAATAATAACGATAATCGCGATAATAATAATAACACTAATAACAATAATATCGACAATAACGATAATTACGATAATACTAATAACAATTATAACGATAATAGCGATAATATCAATAATATTAATAATAATAATAATAATGATAACAATAATAAGGATAATAGCAATAATAATAATAATAATAATAACAATAATGACGATAATAACGGTAATAACGATAATAAAGATAATAACGCGTAATAATAATAATAATAATAACAATAATAGTAATAGCAATAAAAACGATGGTAACGATATGGAAGATAATTATAATAATATTAATAACAATATTAAGGATAATAACGATAACATCAATAATAATAAAAATATAAATATTAATCTTAACGATAATAACGATGATAACAAAATAAATAATAAAAATAATAATAACGATAATATCTACAATAACGATACTAAAAATGACAATAACAAATATAATAATAGAAATGACTATTACAACGACAATTTAAATTACATTAAAGACGATAATTATGATAATGACGATAATAATGAAAAGATTATAAACAATAACAATAATAACGAAAAAATTATAATAACGATAATAAAAATTATAATAAAAATAACAACGATAATAATAATTATAATAGTAACAATAACAATAATAATGATAGTAACGATAATAAAAATAACAATAAAAAAAAACGTTAATTTAGAACATAACTGTTATATTATTTATAATAACGATAAAAACGATAACAATTGTAGTAGTAATAATAATAATAACGATAATAACGTTAATAACTATAATAACGATTATAATATTAACGATAATATCAATAATATCGATTATAATAATAACACTACTAACGATAATAACAATAAAAATAATAATAATAACAATAATAACGAAATTAACGATAATAACGATAATAACGATAAGAACGATAATAACAATAATAATAATACTGTAAAAAAAGATAATAAAGATATTAACGATATTAACGATAATAATAAAAACAATATTAACGAAAATAAAATAATAAAGATAATAACGATAATAATAATAATCATAACAGCAATAATATCTATAATTACGATAATAAGGGGATTTACGATCATAACGATAATAATAGTAATAATAACGATGATAACGACATTATCTATAATAATAATATTAATAATAATAATAATAACAAAAATAACGATATTAACGACAATAATAGTAGTAATAATAACAATAATGACAATAATAACGATAATGATTTTAGCGATAATAATAATAACGACAATGATTATAATAATAACAACAATTCTAACGATAAAAGCAATAATAATAATAGTAATAGTAATAAAATAGCAATAATAACGATAATAAACATAATTATAATAACAATAGAAACGACAATAACGATAATGAAGAATAACCATAATAATAATAATAACGATAATAGCGATAATAACGATCATAATAATAATAACAGTCACAATATTAATAATAACAATAATAACGATAATATCGATAATAATGATAATAACGATAATAAAGACAATAAAAATAATATTAAGTCCGATAATAACGGTAATAAAAAGAATAACGATAATAGCAATGATAATAATAACGATTATAATAATAATAAGAATAATAAAGATAATTACGATAAACATAATAATAATAATAATGATAATAATAATAATACCGATAATAAAGATAATGACCACAGTAACAATAATAATAATAATATTAATAATAATAACAATAATGACAATAATAACGATAATAACTACAATAATGATAGTAATAATAATAATTATAATGATAATAACGATAATTTCGATAATAACAATATTAATAAGAGCGATAGTAACGTTAATAATAATAACTATAAATTCGATAATAATGATATGAATAAAAATAACTATAATAATAATAATAAATATAACAATAATAAGGATAATAACGATAACAATAATAACGATAATAAAGTTAGTTATAACAATAATAACAACAATAATAACGATAATAAAGATATCATTAATAATAATAATAATGATAATGCCGATAATAACGTTAATAATAGTAATAATAACAATTATAATAATAACTATAATAACGATAATAACCATAATAACGATAATAACGATAATAACGATAATAACGATAATAACAATAATAGTAATAATAACAACGAAAATAACGATAATAACGATATCAATAATAATAACACTAAGAATATAAATAATTACAATAGTAACGATAATAACATTATGACGATAATAATAATAATAATATTAACGATAATAGCGATAATGAAAATAATAACGATAATAAGGATAATAACATTATAGTTATTAACGATAGAAACGACAGTAAAGATGATAACAATTACAATTATAAAGATATTAATGAAAATAACGATAATAATGATAATAAAGACAATAATAATAATAATAATGACGTTAATAAGATAATAACGATAATAATAATATCGAAATTAACGACAATAATAATAATAATAATAACGATAATAATGAGAATAACGATAACATCGGTAATAATAAAAACAATAATATCGATAATAACGATATATATAGTAAATATTATAAAGACAATAATAATAACAATAATAATATCGATAATAACTTTAATAACGATAATAACCATAATTACGATAATAACGATAATATCGATAATAATAATAATAATAATAATAACAGTAATAACGATACTAACCATAATGACGATAATAACGATAATATCGATAATAATAATAATAATAACAGTAATAACGATAATAACGTTAATAACGACAATAATAATAATAATAATAATAATAATAATAATAACAATAATAATATCGATAATAAAGGTAATGACGATAATAATAATAAAAATAATAATAATAATAATAATATTAATAATAATAACGATAATGACTATAATAATGATAATAATAATTATAGGAACAATAATATTCACCATAATAATAACAATAATAACGGTTTTGATAAGATTAATAATAATAATAATAACGATAATGGTGATAATAATAATAATAATAATAATAATAATAATAATAATAATAATAATAACAATATTAACAATAATAATCACCAAAATAACAACAATAATAATCACAACAATAATAACAATAAAAACGATTATGACAAGAATAATATTAATTATAATAACGATAATGATGATAATAACGATTATAACTATAATAATTATAATAATAGTAATAATTATACCGATAATAACGATAATATCGATAATAATAATTTTAATAAGAGCGATAGTAACGTTAATAGTAATAACTATAAATTAGATAATAATGATATTAATGAAAATAACTATAATAATAATAATAAATATAACAATAATAATGATAATAACAATAACAATAATAACAATATCGGCGATTATTACGATAATAACGATAGTAATATTGACTATAATAAATATAACAAAGAAAATAACGGTAATAATAAATATAATAATAATATCGATAATAAGGTTAATTAAGAAAATATCGTTAATAACGATAATAACTATAATGACGACAATAATAATAATAATAATAACGATAGTAACGAAAATAACAATAATAGCGAATATAATAATAACAACAATAAAGATAATAACGATATTAACAATAATAGCGATAATAATAATAACAATAATAACGATAATAACGATAAATATAATAACACTAATAACAATAATTTCGACAATAACGATATTTACGATACTAATAATAACAATTATAACGATAATAACGATAACATCGATTATAATATTAACAATAATATCAATGACAACGATTTTAACGATTATTATGATAAGTTTATTCCTAAAATAAGGATAAAAATGATAGGAACGATAATTATAATAACAATTATAATGGTAATAACGAAAAAATAATAACAAGACCTATAAGTACGATAACATAGATAATAATAGTAGTATTAATAACAATATTAGCAAAAATAACGATAATGACGATATTAACGATAACAATATTAACGATAATAACATTAGTTATAACAATAATAATAACAATAATAACGATAATTAGATAACATTAATAATAATAATTACGATAATGCTTATAATATCGTTAATAATAGTAATAATAACAAAAATAATAATAACTATAATAACGATAATAATAATAATAACACTAACAATATTAGTAATTACAGTAGTAACAATAATAACATTATGACGAAAATAATAATAATAATATTAACGACAATAGCGAAAATAAAGGTATTAACGATATTAAGGATAATAACATTAGAGTTAATAAAGATAAAAACGTCAATAACGATAATAATAACTACAATTATAACGAAAATATTGAAAGTAACGGTAATAACGATAATAAAGACAATAATAATAATAATAATAACGATAATAATGATAATAACGATAATAAAAATATCGAAAATAACGAAAATAATAATAATAATAATAACGATAATAAGGATAATAACGATAACATCGGTAATAATAATAACAATAATATCGATAATAATGATAATAACGATAATAACGATAATAATAATAATAATATTATCGTTAATTAGGTTTATTGCGAAAATAACAGTAATAACCTCAATAACGCGAAAATCGATAATTAACAATAAAATCGATAATAACGAAATTAACGATAATATCGATAATAATAATAACAACGATAATAAGGGTACTAACGATAGCAACGATAATAACTATATCAATAAAAACGATAAGAACGATAATAACGATAATAATGATAATAACAATAAGACCGATAGTTATAATACGATAATAACGATTACATTAACGATAATAGTACCGATAGATTCAATAATAACGATAATATCGTTAATAATAGGAGTAATAATAACAAAATTAGGAATAATATATATAGTAACGATAATAACGGTAATAATGGTAGAAGTAACAATAGAAATAAATAAAATAACGATAAAAACAATATTAACGTTAAGAACAATAACGATAATATCGATAACATTGTTAATGATAATAACAATATTTACGATAATATCGATAATTGTAATAATAATAACAATATTAAGAATCATAACGATAATAGCGATAATAATAATAACGATAATAACGATAATAAGAAAAATAATAATATCGATAGTAACAATAATAATTATAATGATGAATATATTAGTAATACTAATAAAGATTACAACGATAGTAACGATAATAACGATATTAATAAGAAAATGAATAATAACAATTATGTCAATAACTAAAATAATGATAGCAATAATAACTATAAAAACAATAATAATGATAATAAAAGTAATAGCAAAAATAACGATAAAGATATTAATAACAATAATATCGATAATAATAATAACGGTAATGACGACAAAAGTAATAATAATATTAACAACGATTTTAAGTATAATAACGATAACATCGATAATAATAATACAAATAATATAGATAATAACGAAAATAACGATAATAAAATTAATAATAATATCGAAAATATCGATAATAACGATAATATCGATAATAATTATAACGAAAAAAACGACGATAATAATAATCATAATCGTTAATAAGGATAAATAAGATAACATCGATAATAATAATAACAATAATATCGATATCAAAATGGTAATAAAAATATTTATAATAATAACGAAAATAAGGATAAACACGATGACAAGGATAATAATAATGACAATAATAATGATAATAATGTTAATAACGATAATAACGAAAATAATAATAATAATAATAACGATAATAACGATAATGAGGATAAATATAATAACGAGAATAACCATAATGTCGATAATAATAACAACATTAACGTGAATACCGATAATAATAATAATAATAATAAGCATAGAAACGATAATAAAGATTATATCCCTAATAATATTAACGATATTGACGACAATATTCATAATAATAATAACGATAATAACGATAATAACGATAATAATTATAGCGATAATAAAGATAATAATAATAATAATAATATTGATATTGCCGATAATAACGTTAGTGACGATAATAATAATAATAATAACAATATTGACAACAACGTTAATAGAGATAATAACGAAAAAGAAAAAATAATAATGACAATAATAACGATAAAACGTCAATAATAGTAATAATAATAATAGAAATAATAATAACATTAATAACGATAATAACGATAATAGTAGTAGTAGTAATATCTATACTAACAAAAATAACGATAATAATGATCATAATAATATAGATAACAACGATGAAATTGGAAATAATATTAAAAATATTAACGAAAATATCGATAGTAATAATAATATTGTTAACGTTAATATCGATAATAATAATAATTACAATAATAATAATAACGATAATAATAATAGTAATAACAACAATAATATCAATAATAAATATAATAACGATTATAACAATAATAACGATAATAATAAATACGGTAATATATATAATAATAATAACAATAATAACGATAATAACGACAATAATAACAACAATAATTACAGTAATAATGGTAACCACGATAATAACAATAATAGCAATAACATTAATAACATTAGTAACGATGATAACTATAATAATGATAATAACGATATTAATTAGGCAGGTGATAGCAATAATAACGATATTTACGAAAATAATAATTATAATAATAATAAAGATAATAACGATAATAACGATAATGACGATGATATCGATAATAATAAAAAAAATATAAAGTATAATGATAACAATAATAATAACAAAATTACGAAAATCAAGATAGTAACGATAATGATAATAATAATAATTACGATAATAAACATAATAATAATAATAATAACGATAATAACAATAATAACGATAATAACAATAATAACGATAATAATATAAATAATATTAACGATAAAAACGATAATAATATAAGTAATATTAACGATAATAAAGATAATTATTTTAATAGAAGTCATAATAAAATATTTACAATGCTTGCGATAATAATGATAATAACGATAATAATAGTGGTAACAATTAAAAAAATAACAATAATAACGATAATAACGATAATAAGGATAACAATAATAACGATTATAACGATAGTAGTAATAATCATATCGATAGTAACAATAATGACGATAATATCGAAAATGACGATCATAACAACAATAACGATAAAATTAATAACGATAATAACGTTAATAAAGATAATAATAATAACAAATATAACGATAATATTAATAATAGTAATAATAATAAAAACGATAATAACGATAATTAAGATAACAATAATAATAATAATAATAACAATAATAAAGATAATAAGGAAATATTAATAATAATAATATTAATAATAAAAATAAAAACAACAATTTGTATAATAACGATAATAATAGGGGTAATGATAAGAATAATAACAATAATAACGATAATATCGATTATGACGATAACAATATTATTGTTAATCACGTCGATAGTAATAATAATAATAACAATAATAACGATATTAGCGAAAATATTAAAAATAATAATAATAAAGATAATAACGGTATTAACGGTAATAACGATAATAACGCTAATAACTATAATAACGATAATGACGATAGTAACGATTATACTAATAACGATAATAACGATAATAGTGGTAAAATTATTAACGATAATAACAATATTCACAATAATAATTAAAATAATAATAAAGATAACAACGATATTAACGATAATAACGATAATAATAATAAATATTAACGATAATAGTAATAACGATAATAACGACAAAGAATAATAATAAAATATCGATACTAACAATAGTAACGATAATGACGTTGATATCGATAATAATAATAACGGTAGTGACGATGATAATAATAACGATCATAATGCTTATAATGATAATAATAATAATAATAATAGCAATAATAACGATATTAGCGATAATAACGATAATAATAATAACAACAATAGCGAACAAAACTATAATAATGAAAATAACGTTAATAATTATATTAATAGTTGAAATAATAACGATAATAACGGTAATAACAATAATAATATTTGTAATAATAATAGCAATAATAATAATCATATTTACGATAATAACGATAATAATAATAGTTATAATAACATTATAACAATATTAACGATACCAATGATAATAACGATATCTATAATAGCGATAATAAAGGCAACAATAATAACAATAATAATATCTATAATAACTATAATAACGACAATAACAATAATGACGATAAAAACATTAATAATAAATAAGGAAATAACCATAATATCGATAATAATAATAATAATAATAACAGTAATATTAATAATAAAAACGATAATAACGATAATAACGATAATAATAATACTAATAATAGAGAAAGGAACGATATTATATATAATAACGATATTAATAATAACGATAATAACTATAATAACAAAGAAATGAAAATAATAATAACAATATAACTAATATTCTTGATAATAATAATTATAATAATATCAATAATAACAATAATAAAGATATTAACGAAAATAATGATATTAATAACAACAATATCGACGAAAATATTGTTTATAATAATAACAATAATATCGATAATAACGATAATAAAGATAATAACGATAATATCGATAATAATATATAGGATAATATCGATATCATCGATAATAATAATAACAATATTAACGATAATATCGATAATAATAACAACAATATCGACGATAATTTCGATAATAATAATAACAATAATAACAATAATACCGATAATAACGATAATATCGTTAAAAATAATAACGATAATAATGATAATAACGATAAAAACAAAACGATATTAATGATAATATTGACAATATTAAAGATAATAATGATAATAATTTTAAAACGATAAAAATTATCATAATAATAATAGTAATAACGATAATAACAATAAAAAAATTAAAATAATAACGATAATATTGGTAATAATAATAAAATTAATAACGTTAATAACGATAATAACGGTAATAATACTAAAATTATTATCGCTAATAACGATAATAAAATTAACAATAATAATAATAGCGATATTATAGATATTAACGATAATAATAAGAACGATATTAACGACAATAGTAATTATAAAAATAACTATAATAATGATAAAAACGACAACAATAATAATAATAATAAATATGATAACGATATTAATGATAATAACGCTAATAATGATAATAATGATTATAATAATAATAATAGTAACAATATTAACGATAATAACAATAATAACAATAAGGATAATAAAGACAATAACCCCAATAAAATAATAATAATAATAATAATAATTATGACAATAATAACGATAATAATAGTAGAAATAACAACAGTTATATCGATAATGACGATAATAATAATAACAATAATAACGATAATAACAATAATAACAATAATAATAATAGTAATAATAAAGATAATAGCAATAATAACGATTATAATGATAATAACGATAATAATATAAATAGTATTAACAATAATAAGGATAATAACGATAATTATATTAATAGAAGTAATAATAACAATATTTACAATCCTTGCAATAATAATGATAATAACGATAATAATAGCGGTAACAATTAAAGAAATAACAATTATAACGATAATAACGATAATAAGGATAATAATAACAACGATAATTACGATAGTAGTAATAATAATATCGATAGAAACAACAATGACGATAATATCGAAAATGACGATACTAACGATAATAATAATAAAAATTATAACGATAATTACGTTAATAAAGGTAATAATAATAAAAATAATAACGATAACAACGATAATAAGGATAATAACCATAATAACGATAATAACGAAAAAATAATAATAATATAAACGATAATAAAGATAATTACGACAATAATAACAATAATATTATTAATAATAATAATAACTTTAATGACGATAAAATCGATCATAGAAGTAGTAATAATATCAATATTAATAATTATATTAATATATTAATAATTAATAATAGAATAGATAACAATAATATAAATAATAACGACTATTACGATAAAAACGTTAATAACAATAATAATGATAAAAGTAACAACAATATTTACGATTATAACGATAATAATTATAATCATATTAAAGATAGTAATGATAATAACGACAATAGAGTAATAATATTAATAACGATAATAACAATAATAAAAATAATAACAATAATATTTATAACGATATTATCGATAATATCGTTAATAATAATAACAATATTAATAATAATATCGATAATAATAATAATAACAATAATAATTATAAGGATAATTAAGATTATAACAATTATAATAATAATGATTAAAAAGATAACAACGACAACGTTGATAATAGTGGTAATAATAATAACAACAAAAACAATATTAACGATAATAACTATAATAACAATTATAATAATGATGATAATAACGCTAACAACGGTAATAATGATAATAACGATAATAACGATAAAAGCGATAATAACAATGATAATAATAGTAATAATAAAGATAATAAAGATGTAAAAGATTCTAACGGTAATTATAATAACAACATTTACGATAATAACGATTATGATGATAACAACGATAATAATATTAATTATAATAAAATTAATAACAACAATCATGATAATAACGATAATAATAAAAGTAATAATAACAATATTAAGAATAATAACTATAATAATGATAATAACAATAATTATAGTGGCAATAAAATAAGTAATAACAATAATAACAATAAAAACGATTTTAACGATAATAATAAGGATGATAATTTCGATTATATCGATATTAATAATAACAATAATAACTATAATAACGATAATAAGGATTATTACAATCATAATATTAAAAGTAATAATAACGATAATAAAGATAATAACGACAAAATAATAATAATAAAAATAACGATAATACCGGTAATAACGATAAAAATAATAGAAAAATAACAATAATATCAATAATAACGATAATAAAGATAATAACGGTAATATCGATAATAATAAATACGATAATATCGAAATCAGAGATAATAATAATAACAATATTAAAGATAATATCGATAATAATGACAAACAAAATTGACGATAATATCGATAACAATAATATCATTAATAACAGGAATAACGATAATAACGATAATATCGTTAATAATAATAACGATAATAAAGATAATATCGATAAAATCAATAACGATATTAACGATAATATTGACAATATTAAAGATAATAATGATAATAATTTTAAAACGATAATAATTATCATAATAATAGTAGAAATAACGTTAATAACGATATTAAAAATAAAAATAATAACCATAATCTAGATAATAATAATAAAATTAATAACGCTAATAACGATAATAATGATAATAATATTATTAATAATAACGATAATAACGATTATATTGGAAATAACAAAAATAACAATATCGAAAATAACGATAATAAGGGTAATAACGATAATAATAATAGTAGTAATAGTAGTAATAATAAAAATGACAATTACGATAATAACGATAGTAATAATAGATATAATAACATTATAAGAATAATAACGATAATAAAGACAATAATAATAACTATAATAACGATATTAAACATAATGACGACAATAGCAATAATAATAATTACGATAATAACGATAATATCGATTATAATAATAATAATAATACAGTAATAATAATACAGTAATAACAATAATAACGATAATAACGATAATAACGATAGTAATAATAATAATAACGACATTAATAACTATAATAAATATAATAACGATATTTGTATTGACGATAAAGACGACAATAGTAGTAACAGTAATAACGATAATAACGATAAAAGCAATGAGAATAATAATAAAAAGAACATAACAATAATAAAGAAGATAATAAACATAATTACAGTAATGATAATACGACAATAATAATAACAGTAATAATAACGATAATAACGATAACAACAATTATAACAATGATAATTATATTAATGACATCAATTATAACGAAAATAACGTTAATTTCGATATTAATAATAGCAATATTAAAGATAAGAACGATATTAATAATAATAATAACGACATAAATAATACATAATAAATATATTATACATAATAAACAATAATAAATATAATAACGATATTGAATTAACGATAAATACGACATAGTAGTAATAGTAATAACGATAATAACGACAATAACGATAATTAAATTAATAATAACATCGATAATAGCCATAATAACGATAATAACATTATTAATAGTAATAAAAGTAAAGATAATATCGATAATAAGTCCAATAATAATAAAGTTTATAACGATAAAAACGACAATAACGATAATAAAAATAACAATTATAACGATAATAATGAAAATAACGATAATGACGATAATAACGACAATAATAATAATAATAACGATATTAACGACAAAAACGATAATAATGATGATTACAATAATAATAATAATAATAACAACAATTACAATAATAACGATAATAACTATAACAA
Organism: Vespa crabro; assembly: GCF_910589235.1. NCBI lineage: Eukaryota > Metazoa > Arthropoda > Insecta > Hymenoptera > Vespidae > Vespa > Vespa crabro. The sequence continues at coordinate 4,308,791 of NC_060957.1, forward strand.
TGAGAACAATAATAACGATCATAACGTTAATAACGGTAATAATAATAGCAATAATAGCGATAACATCAATAATAACAATAATCGTAATAGTAAAGATAATAGTGGTAATAATTATGACAACGATAATAATAATAACAATAATAAAGATAATAAAGATAATAACGGTAATAACGATAATAAGGATAATAATAATAAAGATAATAATAATATACGAAAATGACGATAATAATAATAGCAAAAATAACAATAAAATCGATATTAATAATGAAAAAGATAATAAAGATAGTAACAAAAATATTTATAGTAATAATAATGTTAATAACGTTATTAACGATAGTAACGATAATTTCGATTATAATAATAACAATAAAATCAATAGTAAGGATATTAATGATAACAATGAAAACATTAATTACGATAATAACTACAATAGTAATAATTATAATAACCATAATAATGATAATAAAGAAATATAGCGATAATAATGATAATAACGATAATAATAATAATAATAACAAAGATTATAACGATATTAACTAAAATAACGATGATCATGATATTAACGACACTAATAATAATAATAATAACATTAGTAAAGATAATAACGATTATAATGATAATAACTATAATAACGTTATTATCAATAAGATTAATAGTAATAATAGTGATATTAACGTTATTAACGATAATAACGATAATAATATGAACAATACTAACGATAATAACTATATTAAAAGTAATAGTAATATACGATAACAAAGATAAAAACAACAATAACAATAGAAAAACTAACGTAAATAAGGATAATAATGGAAATAGCGTCAATAAAAATATTATTATTAACGATAATATCGATAATAATATTAATAACAATAATAATAATAAGAAAAATAAAGATAAAAGCGATTATAATAATAACGATTAAAAAGATAACAACGACAATAATGATAATAGCAATAATAACGACAATAACAGTGATGAAAATAACAATAATAACGATGTTAAAGATAATAGTAATAAATATAATAACGATAACAACGATAACAACATTAATAATATTATTAATAATAACGAAAGTAAGTATATTAACGCTGCCATCGATAATAATAATAAAAATAATAACGATTATAACAATAATAACGATAATAATAATATTAATAATAACGATAATAACGATAATAATAATAATCATATTAAAGAAAATAATCATAATAACGATACTAACGATAATAGTGATAATAATAATAACAACAAAAACAATATTAACGATTATAATTTTAATAACAATTACAATAATGATGTTAAAATGCGGTAACAACGGTAATGATGATAATAACGATAATAATGATAATAACAATGATAATAATAGTAATAATAAAGATAATTACGATGTAAAATATTCTAACGATAATAATAATAACATCAATAATGATAATAACGATTTTGATGATAAGAACGATAATAATATTAATAATAATAAAAATAATAACGACAATAACGATAATAAGGATAATAATAGTATTAATAATAACAATATTAAGAATAATAACTATAAGAACGATAGTAAAAATAATAATAGTAGTAATAAAAAAAGGAATAATTATAATATCGATAATAACGATTTTAACGATAATAATAATGACGATAATTACGATAATATCGATAATAATAATAACAACATTAAGAATAATATCGATAATAATAATAAGAATAAAAAATTTAATACCGAAAATAACGATTAAATCGTTAATAATAATAACGACAATAATGATAATAGCGATAAAACAATAACGATATTAAAGATAATATTGACATTATTAAAGATAATAATTATAATAATTTTAAAACGATAATAATTATCATTGTAATAGTAGTAATAACGATAATAACGATAATAATAATAAAATTAATAACGCTGATAACAACAATAAAGATAATAATATTTTTAATAATAACGATAATAACGATTATAATGTAAATAAAAATAATAACAATATCGATAATAACGATAATAACGACAATAATATTAATAATATAAACGTAAATAGAGATAATTACTATTTCAAAGATAATAATAATAACAATAATAACGATAAAGAAAATAATACAACAAAGTACAATAAATTAACGATAATAACAATAATAATCCAGATAATATCGATATTAACGATGGAAACGATAATTGTGATAATAGAGATAAAAATAATAATAAGAGTAGCAATAGTAACGATAATAACAATAACTATAAGAACAGTAATAACGATATTGATGATATTAACGACAATGATAATAACAATCATAATGATAACAACGATATTAACGATAATAGTAATCATAATAATAACGAAAATAAGGATTATAACGATAACAACTATAATAATAATAATAATAATAATAAAGACAGTAACGATATTATCGATATTGACGATAGTAACAATAATATCGATAAGAATAATACGATATTAACGATTAGAGAAATAACAATAATATCGATAGTAACAAAAGTAACGATAATGACGATAAAAATAATAACAATAATAACGATAAAAACGATATCAACGATAACAGCGATAATAATGATAATTAAAATAATAATAACAATAATAACGATAATAACAATTATAATGAGAACATTAACAATGATAATAAAGATAATAACTTTAATAATAATAACAACATTATTAATATTATAACTGTAATAATTATAATAATAATCAAAAGAAAAACGATATGAAAACGATAATAAAAATATTTATAATAGTAACGAAAAGAAAGATAATCACGATGAAAGCGATGATAATAATAACAATAATAATGATAATAATGATAATAAAGATAATGATAATAATAATAATAACGATAGTAACAATAATCACGATAATGATGATAATAATAGTAATAGTAATAACGATTATAAGGATAATAACCATAATAACGAAAAGAGTAATAAAATTAAAAACGATACTTACAGTAATAACGACAATAATTATTGAAATAATAAAGATAAATACGATAATAAAAATAATAATAATAACGTTAATAACGATAAAAGCACAAATTATAATTACGATAATAACCTTAATAACGACAATAGAAATATGAATAATAGCGATAATAACGATTATAACGATAATAAGAATATTAATAATATTAACGATAATAACGATAATAAGGATAATAATAGGGGTAATAATATCAATAATAACAATAATACAGATAATAACGATAATACCGATAATAATAATAATAGTAATAATAATAATAATAATCATAAAAATAATAACTATTAAAACGGGAATGACGATAATTATAACAGTAATAATAACAATTATAAGGATAATTACGGTAACATCAATAATAATAATTACAATAATGACGTTAATAACTACAATAATCATAATAATATTAATGTTATTATCGATAATAAAGACAAGAACGATTGTAATAATAATTATAATAACGATAATAACGAAGATAGAAATAATAACTGTAACAATAATAACAATAATAACGATAATATTGATATCAACGATAAAAACGATATTGACAATAATAATACTAATAAAAGTGAAGATTAAAACGATATTAACGATAATAACGATAATAATTCTAACTACAATAATGATAATTACAATTATAATTAAAATACTGATAATAATAATAATAATAATAACCATAAATAATAATAGCAATAAATAGCGATAATAACGGAAATAAAATTATCAATAATAACGATATTAACGAAAATAATAATAACAATAATAACGATAACAACGTTAATAACATTATTAAGAATAATAATGATAACGAAACAAAGAATAATAAAGTTGTAAACGATTATAATAATAGTAAGAATAATATCGATGATAACGATTATAAAGATAATAATAATAATAATAATAACGATAATAACGATAATAGCGATAATAATAAAAATAATAAAAACTTTAATAACGATATCAATGATAATAATGATCATAACGATAATAATAATACCGATGTTACCGATAATTTCTATAATAATAATAACAATATTAACGATATGATCGATAATACCATTAACAATATTAATCTTATTATCGATAATAATAGTATTAATAATAAAGGTATCAACGATATTAACGATAATAACGATAAAAAAATAGCAATTATATCGATAATGAAAATAATAAAGAAAATAACAAAAATAATGTTAATGACAATAATTATAATAGTAATAATAAAGATAACAACAAAAATATATAGATAATAGCATTAATAATAACAATAATAACGATAATAACGATAATAATAGAAGTAATAATTACAATATTAACAATAATAAAGATAATAATGTTAATACTAGTAGTAATAATAACAATAATAACAGTATTAAGAATAATAACGTTAATAACGATAATAACGGTAATAATAATAACTATAATAAGGAAAATATCGAGAATAATGGTAAACATAATGACAATAATAAAGACAATAACGATTAAAACTATAATAATATTAACGATAATAACGATATTAACGTTAATACCGAGATAAACGATAATAACGATAATCATAATAACGATAATAGCGATAATACCGATATTAACGATAATACAGAAAATCATAATAACAATAATAACGATAATAACGATAATAAAATAACGATAATATCGATAATAAAGATTACAACGACAATGATAATAATAATAAGAATGATAACGATATTAACGATATAAGGATAAATATATCATTAATAATAATAATAATGTCAATAATAACTATAATAACTATAATAACGGTACTAATAATAACGATAATAACCTTAATAACGGTAATAAAGATAATAAAGATAATAATAATAATAAGATTAATATCAATAATATCGATAATAATGATAAAAACGATAATAATGATAATAATAATATTAATAACAAAATAAAGATAATAAAGATAATAATGATAATAATAATAACGATAATAACGACAATAATTATAATATTAATAGCGATAATAACGATATTAACGAAGATGATAATGAAAATAATAACGATAACAACGATAATAACATTAATAATAATAATAATAATAACGAAAGAAAGGATAATAATGGTGAAAATGATATTTATAATAACAATAATAATGATAATAACATTAATAACGATAATAACTATAACATTAATAACGATAACATGGATATCAAAGATAATAAAGATAAAAAAGATATTAATAATAATTATAATAAAGATAATAACGATATTAACGAAAATAGAAATAATAATCATAATAACAATAATAGTAATAATAACGATAATAGCGTTAATATTAATAAGAATATAAACGATAATATCGATGATAATAATAACAAAATTAATGACAATATCGATAATAAGAATAACAATATTAACCCTAATAACGATAAGAAAGATAATAACGATAAGAACTATAATAATAATAATAATAATACAACAATAATAACGATATTTACGATAATTATGGCAATAATTATAACGACAATACCGATAATATCGATAAAAATAATAAGAATATTAACGATAATATCAATAATAATAATAATACTTACAATAATAACAATAATAACGATAAAAAAATAAATAACGAAAATAACGATAAAAAAATGATAATAATAATGACACAACGACGATAATACCAATAATATTAATAACGATAATGACGGTAATAATAATAATAATAACGATAATAACGATAATTACGTTAATACCGAAAAGAATAGTAACGATAATGAAGGTAATAATAATATTAATTACGAATATAACGATATTTACGATAATATTAATAATAATAATTAACAAGATAACATCGATATTAACGATAAATCGATATTAATAATAACGATACAAAGGATACTAACGGTGAAAACGATTATATTAATAACAATAATAACGATAATAAGGAAAATAAGAATAACGATAAGGACGGTAAAAATAATAATAATAAAAATAATAACGATAATTACGATAATAATGTTAACAATAATAAGGATAATAAATATAATAGTAGTAATAATATTAACGATAATAACAATATTTACGATAGTAATAATATTAATAATAAAGATAGCAACGAAATTAACGATTAAATCGATATTAATAATTACAATAATAACGATATAACTATATTAATGGTAATTACGATAATAACGTTAATAATAATAATAATAATAACGATAATAAAGTTAATAACGACAATAATAATAATAATAATAATAATAATAATAATAATAACGATAATAATAACAACGATAATGAGGGTAATAATAATAATAATAACGATTATATTCACAATTACGATAATAACGATAATAAAAATAACGATAATGACGATATTAACGATAATAATAATAAAAATTATAATAAAATAATAATAATAACAATAATAATAATAATACTATAAATTATAGCGATATTAATGATAATAACGGCATTAATAATAACGAAGGTTAGGATAATAACGATGACAATAATAAAAATGAAATCAATAATAACGGTAATATCGATAATAATAATGACGATAATGACGGTAATAATAATAATAAAAACGATAATAACGATAATAATAAAAATGATAGTAATATCAATAATAAAAATAATATAGATAATATCGATATTAACGATAATAATAATAAAGATAATGACGGTAATAATAATAATAACAACGATTATAACGATAATAACGATAATAATAATATCAATAATGACGATAATAATAATTATAATCCTATTAACGAAAATGATATTTATAATAATCACAATAATATTGTAAATAACGATAATAACAATAATAATAATCGTTATAAAAACAATACTAACAATTATAAATGCAATAACGATAAAAACGATAATAATAATAACAATAAAAACGATAATAGGATATTAATGATAATTACAATAACATTATTAATAATAATAAAAATAATAACGATAATGTAGATAATAATAATTATTATAATTACGATGAAACCGATAATAGCTATAATATCAATAGTAATAATAACGATAATAAGGATAATACCGATAATAAGGATAATACCGATAATAATAATAACAATAATATCAATTATAACAATAATAATAATAATTGAAACAATAATAACGTTAATATCGATAACAACGATAATTACTTTAACAATACTATCAATATTAACCATAATAACGAAACTAATAATGACGAAAATAATATCAATGATGATAATAATAATAAAGATAATAACAATAATAACGACAACAATAATAACGATAATAACGATAATAATCATAATAATAATAATAATAATAACAATTTTAACGATATAATCGTTAATAACGATATTATCGATAATAATAATATCAATAGTAAAGATAAGAACAGTAATATTAATAATAATAGTAACAATAATAACGATAATAACGATAATAATGTTCATAAGGGTAATAATAATATTAGTATTAACAACTATAACGATAATAACGATTATATAGATGGTAATAAAAATAATAGTAACAATAATAAAAGTAATAACAATAAGCGGTAATAAGGATAATCATGATGACAATAATAAAGTTAATAACGATAAGTATTATAATGCCGTTAATAATAATAATAATAATAATAATAACAATTATTACGGTAATAAAGTTAATAATTATAACAATAATATCGGTGATATCGGTAATAACGATATTAATAACAACAATAATAATACCCATAATAACTATAATTCCGATGTCCCTAAACTGGTCTCTCTCATTCGGTTCTAAGTGGCGGGAACCTGGAGCAACGTTGGTGGCACGTCTATGGGCCATCCATAAACATTTTCTTCTTGCGTAAGATTTCCCTCACGTAACAGGCCACCCTGTTCCACTTCTTCTGCCCTCGCAGCATTTCCTCGACATTGTTGTCCAGCGAGATGTCACCAAGCTCCTGTTCTAAGGCAAGTCATTCGGCGCTCTACCGGGTACATATGAAGGACGTGTGGTGTGCATCTTCTTTGATCGAATCCCCATAGGGGCAGTTGCCGTCTGCTACTTTCCCCATTTTTGCGAGGAAGGAGAGGAACAGGCCATGCCATGTTAAGGATTGTGTGAGGTAGAAATTTACCTCACCCGCCTTTCGGATTATCCAGTTGTCAAGTCGACCGTTGGGTCGGGCAGTCCATCTGCCCCTAGGTTCCTGCTCCCATCTGCTTTGCCAGGCCTCGATGCTGTTAGACCCGGCTTTCTACGATTCCTCCTCCTTCCCCAGAACGGGCTGCTGCTGATGGACGAATTGTCTCTCCTTGGCTAGTAGGTCGATCGGGATTACCCCGATGACAACTAGCACTGCGGGCTTTGAGACCGTGCTGTAGGAGCACGCGATTCAGAGAGTGCTCCTCTTGTGTACCGCGACTATGCGCTTGCGATATTTCTCTTATCGCAACGCCTCGGCCCATACTTCCGCGACGTATAGCATCACTCCATCGGCGGGACGCATCAGTAGTCGCCTAATGCACGGCCGTGGACTGTGGACATTGGCCAAGAGTGTGCCCAGAGTGGATACAACATTTGCCGCCTTGTCGGATGCCATTATTATATGATCTCCGTAATTGAATTTGCAATCGAGCATTACTTCTAGGTACCTGACGGACGGCTTATTCTGGACCGTCGCGTTTCCTACGGTGAAGCTGCGCAAGGTGTTGATGCGCTTCTTCGTTAGTATCACGATCTCTGTTTTGTGGGCTGCTAAGGATAGCCCATGCTCTTCCATCCATATGATGACTCTGCGCATGACCTGGTTGAGCAGCAGCTGTGCCCCCTCCGCGTCTCTTGCTGTTATGACAACTGCAATGTCATCTGCGTACCCAACCAACAAAGCACCTTCAGGGACTGCCATACGTAGGATACCGTCGTAGAAAATATTCCAGATATCCGGTCCTTGTATGGATTCCTGAGCTGCCTCCGATGTCAATTCCAAGCTTCCTTGGACCAACGTCAGTATTGTATTCTAAGAAGCGCTCGTTTAGATAATCCCCGAGTATTCGGAGTAGGTACCCCGGGACTCTGAAATTACGTTCGAGCGCTTCCATTGCCAAGTCCCACCGGACCGAGTTGAAGGCGTTTCTCACGTCTAAGGTGGCCAGCAGACACAAAGGGCGGGAATGATGAATCCCGCGCTCCGTCATTTTAGCGGCCGTGACAACCTCCTGAACTGCGTGGATGGTGGAGAGACCGGATCGAAATCCATACTGGCGGGCAGCAAGATCCCATGCTGCCCTCATGGCTGCGTGCAGCCGTGGCCTGAGCATCTTCTCCAGGAGCTTGCCAGCCGTATCGAGCATACACATGGGTCTGTATTATGAAGCTGCATCTGCTGGACCCATGCCCTTGCTGATAAGCATAAGCCTCGCTTTCTTCCACAGGGCAGGGAAGATGCCCTCCCTGAGGCACATGATATACATGTTTAGCAAGAGCTCAGGGTGGCTCTCTGCAACAGCTTTAATTAATTCTCCTGGAAGTCCATCAGGTCCTGGAGCTTTCTTCTTCCGCATAGATGATGCGGCCCTGAATAGCTCCTCTTCTGTAAATTGAAGCGCTTCGTTTATGCCAGGCGTTGCCGTGCTAATCTCTCTCTTCGGCTTTGATGGGAATAGAGTATGCACAATTTATTCCAACGTCCTCGCGTCCTGAGAGATTCCTTGCATTCGTGTCCCCAGCTTACTTGTGACGATCTGATACCCTAATCCCCACGGATTTTGATCGACTTCCATTCACAGCTCCTTCAAGCACCGTCGTTGACTGGCCTTGATGGACTTCTTGAGAGCTTTTTTGGCCGCCTGATACTCTGCAGCCAATGGAGCATCGTCGAGGTCGCGTCTCTTCGCTCGTTGTGCTACACAGCGGAGCTTTAAGTACTTCTTACGTAGATCTGCGATCTCGTTTGTCCACCAGTATGCAGGACGCCTATGCCATTTTTTCTTCGTCTTTGGCACCGCAATCGTGCATGCCCTTTGGATGAGCTGCATAGTTGCTGCAGTAATCCTCCTGGATTGCGCATGTGGCGATAGAATCGCGGAAGCAAATTGAAGGGATCTCCATCCTTCATTTCAGACCGAAGACAGCCTCTCTCGATCATGAGGAATAATAATAAGAATAATAACGATGATAACAATTATAACGATAATTATAATATCAATAATAGCGATAATAAAGATAATAACTATATAGACAATAAGAATAATAATAATAATAACGATAAGAAAGTTAATAATAATAACAACAATATGGATAATAACGGTAATAAGGATAATAATAATAACAAATATAACGAGAAAATCGATAATAATAATTATAACAATTATAATAATAATAATAATAATAACAAAAAACGGTAATAATAATTAAGATAATAACGATAATGACGAAAACATCGATAATAACGATAAAGACAGTAATAATAATAACAATAATAACATTAATAACGATAATAATATTAATAATAATGACAACAATAACGATAAAAACGATAAAACGACTATAATGATAATTATAATAACAATAAAAAATATAATAATGATAATTACGATAATAAAGATAATAATAATAATAATATCAAAAATAACGATAATATCCATTATAATGTTAATAATAATAGTATTAATGACAATAATAATGATAGTAATGATAATTATTATAAAAATTACAAAATTAATAAGGATAATAATGATAATAACGACAATAGCAATAATAATATCGATAGTAACAATAATATCGATAATAATAATAATAATAATAAGAAGATTAATAAGGATAATAGCGATAATAACGAATATAATGGTAATAATAATAATAATAATAATAATAATAATAATAATAATATTAACAATGTTGAGGATTATACCGATAACAATAACAATAATAACGATAACAATAATGATAATAATAATAAAATATCAGTAATAACGTTAATATCGATATGAACGATAAGAATAATAATAATAATATCGATAACATCAATAATAACGATAATTACGAAAATTATAATTATAATTTCTACGATAAACTTCATAATAACGATCATAACGATAACAATAATAATAATTATAACGAGAAACAACATAATAACGATAATAATGATAATACTAATAATAATGATTATGATAAACTCGACAGGAATGTTAATAACGATAATAATAATAATTAAAACTTTAATAACTATAATTACGAAAATATCAACAATGAAAATAGTATTAATATCGATAGTAACGATAATAACGTTTATAACGATAATAATATTAGAAAAATAATATTAATAACGATAATAGCAATAATAATAATATTAATTTTAACGTCACTAATGATATTTATGATAATAACGGTAATAATAATAATAATAATAATAATATCGATAATAACGGTAACAACGGTTACAACGATAATAATAATAAAGAAATTACAATAATTACAATAATAACGATAACAACTATAAAAACGATAAAAATAATAAAGATAATAAAGATTATAACGATAATAATATTAATGATAATATCGATAATAATGATAATAACGATAATAAAGATAATTACGATAATATTCATAATAATAACAATATAATTATATTAACAGTTATGACAACAATAACAATAATAGCAACGATAATATTGATAATAATAAAAACAATAATAAATATAATAACGGTAATAACGAAAATAATAATATAATTAATAACGATAATTAAGTCAATAACGATAATAATAATAGAAACAGTAACAATAATAACGATAATAATAATAATAGTAGGAACAATAATAAGGACAATATCGATACTATCTATAATAATAATAACGGTAATGACTATAATAATAATAATAATAATAATAATAATAACGGTAGTAAAGATAAATATAATAACATTAAAAGCGATAATAATGATTTTAACGATAACAACGATAATAATAATAATAGCATTAATAAAGATAATAACGATATTATAGATAATAATTACAACAATATTAATGATAACATCGAAAACGATAATAATATTAATTAAAATGCTAACAATAATATTTATAATAACTATAATAATAATAACAACGAAAACGATAATATTAATAAAAATAATAACGATTATAACGTTAATAAAGATAAAAATGATAATAATAATAATAAAAATAATAGCGATAATACGACAAGAATATTAATAATAATATTGATAAAAACAATAATAAATGTAATAATAATAATAACCATAATAATAATAATAACGATGTGGACCAAAAAATCCATAATAATAGTGGTAAAAGAAACAATAATAACATTAATGACGTCAAGAACGATTTTGACGATAATATGAATAACAATAATAACGATAATAACGAAAATACCGATAACAATACTAAAGATAATATGGATTATAATCACAAAAATAAAGATAATATGGATTATAATAACAATAATATGAACGATAATAACGATATTAACAATAATAACGATAATAACGATAATAATAATAATAATAATTAGAGCAAGAATAATGATATTATACATAATACCGTTAATAATAATAACGAAAATGAAGGCAATAGTATTAATAATAATAATAATATTAAGGGTAATATCAATGATAATAACAAGAATAATAATGATAACAACGATAAAAACGATAATCATAATAATAAAGACAATAACGATATTAACGTTAATAACGATAATAAAGATACGATTACAACGAATACAGTAATAATAATAATATCGATAGTAACAATAATAACGATAATGCCGATAATAATAATAATAAAAATAATAAAGATTATAAAGAGATTACCGATAAGAGCTATAATAATGATAATAACAATAACAATAACAATAATAATAATAATCACAATAATAACAATAATAACAATGATAATAAGAACAATAATAACGATAATAACCTTACTAACCATAAAAATAATAGCAATATTAACGATAACAACCAAATAATAATAATAATAATTTTAATAATAATAATAATTATAATAATAATAATAATGAAAATGAGGATAATAACGATGTTAACAAAAATAATAATAGTAATAATATCGATAATAAAAATAATAAAGAAAATAACGTTAATAATAATAATAATAATAAAGAAAATAACGTTATTTCAGATAATAACGATAGTAATATTAACAATAATGACAATAATAACGAAAATAATGATTGTAATGATAATAACGATAATAACGATAAAATCTATTAAAATATTAACAATAAAATCGATAATAACGATATTAATACTAATAATAATAACTATAATAACGATAATTACGACAAAAACGATATTAATAATAATAATAACATCGATAATAAGGATAAGAACGATTAGAACGATAATATATTAAAATTTATAACAATATTAAAGAAAATAACGACAATAAACATAATATTAAGTACGATAAGAAGGTTATTAAAGATAATACCGATAATATTAATAATAGTAATATAGTTAATAATTATATTAAAGGAAATAGCGATAATAACAATAACAATAATAACGATAATAACGATATTAACGATAATTATAACAAAAATAATAATAAAGCTAATACCGATAATTAAGATGATAACGATAATTATGATAGTTATAATAAATATAGTAACGATACCAACGATGATAATGATAATAACGATAATAATAATAATAATAACGATAATAACGATAATAACAATAATAACGATTTTATAAAAATAATAATATAGATAATATTGATAATAATAATAACTATTTTAACGATAATAACGATAATAATAATAATAAAGAAAATAACGCTATTAAAGAAAATAACAAAAATACTAATAATAATAATAGTGATAATAACGATAATAAAGATAATAACGAAAAAAGCAAAAACAATTATATCAATGATAACGATAATAACAATAATAATAATAACAATAACGATAATATCGATAAAAACTACAATAATAATAATAATAGAAACGATAATAGCGATAATAATAGTAGTATCTATAACAACAATAACAATTATAACGATAATACCGATAATAACGATAACAATAATAATAACTATATACGATAATATCGGTAATAATAATAACAATAATAACGATTATGAAGATAATAATAATAATGATTGTAATAATAATAATAATGATATTAACGATAATAACGGTAATAACTATAATAATAATAATAAGAAGAACGATAATAACGATAATAATAATAATATTAATAATAATATCGATATTAATGATATTAACAATAGGGACGATAATAATAATACTAGTAACGATAATAACCATAATAATGATAATAACGATAATAATTATAATAATAGTAACAAAGTAATGATAATAACGAAACTAATAATAACAATATAAACGATAATAACAATATTGATAATAATAATAATAAAATCGATAATAAGGATAATAAAGGTATGAACGACAATAGCATTAACAATAATATCAATAATAACGATAAAAACAATTAGAATATTAACGATAATATTTATAATGATAATGACTATTATAAGGATAATATCAATAATAATTATAACAATAAAAACGATAATAATGAGAATAACGATAATAATAATAACAATAATAGCTGTAATAATAAAACGGTAATAATAATAATAATACAAATATGAATAATTACGATAATACCGATACTAATAATAATAATAACCGTGATATCTATAATAACGAAAATAATAATGACAATAATAACGATAATAATAATAATAACGATAATAACGATAATTATAATAACATTAAGGACGATATATATGGTAATAGCGAATAATTATGATAATAAAAGAAATAATAATAAAAACAACAATAATAACGATAATAATGATAGTAAAAATAACAACGATAATAATAATTATAATAACTATAGTAACGATAATAATGATGATAACGATAATAAACATAACAATAAAACTAATATAACGATAACAACTTTAATAACGATAATAATAATAATAAATATAAGGATAACATCGATAATAAGTATGATAATAATAATAATAATTATAATAATAATAATAATAATAATAATAATAATAATAATAATAATAATAACGATAATAACGATAATAATGATTATTACTATAAAATAATAATAATAAGAAGGATATTAAGGATAATAATAATAATAATAAAGTTCATAACGTTATTAATGATAAATTCGATAATCATAATAATAATAATAATAAAGACAATATCGGTGTTAACGATAATAACGGAAATCATAATAATTATAATGTCGATAGTAAAAATAATATCGATAAAAACGATTATTATAATAATAATATTAATATCCATAATAACGATAATAACAATAATAACGATATTAATAATAATAATAATAATAGTAATAACAATAATAACGATAATGATGATAATAAAGTTAATAATAATAATAACAATAATAATAATACTTATAATAAAGATAATAACGGTATAAAAGATTATAATTATACTAACAATAATAATATTAATAATTATAGTAATAATAATGATAAAAACTATAATAACTATATTAATAGAAGTAATAATAACAATATTAACAATAATGCAATAATAACGAAGTTATCGATAATAATAATAACGATACCTTCGAAAATATCGATAATAATAACAATATTAACGATTATATTGCTTATCTTAATAATAATAAAAATAACAATAATGACGATAATAATAATAACGATTATAACGAAATAATATAATAATAACAATATCGATATTAACAATAATAACGATAATGACGATAATAATAATAATAAGAATAACGATAATATCTATAAAAATTATAACAATATTAACTATAATATCGATAAAAATAATAATAATAATAACAATAGTAACTATAATAACAATAATAATAAGTACAATATTATCTAAATTAACGATAATAACGATAATATTAATAACAATAAGAACGATTTCAGCGATAATAACGATACTAATAATAATAATGTTAATGAAAATTAGGATAATAACTATGTCAACGTTAATAATATTAACAGAAATAACGATAAAAATGATAATAACGATAATAGTAATGATAATAATAATGTTAATAACGATAATATCGATAATAAAAATAATAGCAGTAATAATAATAAAGATAATGACGATTATAATATTAATAATCATAACGATATTAACGATAATTACGATAATAACGATAATAATAAAAACGATAATTTTTTTTAAGGTCTGAGGATGCCAAACTTTATGCACTGACCTAGGGCCCTAGAGGAACCCTTTTCCTTTTGGGTCCCCCGTTGAATTCCCTGGAGTGTCGGGCTCACCGTTGGAATAGGCATTACCGACTAATCTCATATCCATCCTATTGGCATTGTGATACCACCCGGCACCGTAATGTGACATTAATTCATGATGGCGCCACTTCATCATGTCCCATTAATTAGGACTCCCACAATTTGGCTCTACGTGGCAGGAACTTGGTGCAACGTTGGTGGCACGTCTATGGGCCGCCCATATTCTTCTTCTTTTTACGTAAGATTGCCATCACGTAGCAGGCATTCCTGTTCCACTCCTTCTGCCCTCGCAGCATTTTCCTGACATTGTTGTACGGCGAGATGTCACCGAGCTCTTGCTCCAAGGCAAACCGTTCGGTGCTCCACCGTGCACATATGAAGAACCTGTGGTGGGCGTCGTCGAAGGTTGATTCGACATAGGGACATTTGTCGTCAGCATCCTTCCTCATTTTTGCAAGATAAGAGCAGAACAGACCATGCCCTATCAAAAATTGGGTGGGGAAGAAGTCGACCTCCCCCGCCTACCGATTTAGCAGGTGTCCAGCCGACTGACGAGTCGGGCCGTCCATCTGCACCTAGGATCGCGTTCCCATCTTCTTTGCCAGGTCTCGATGCTGGTAGACCTGGCGAGCCATGATACCTCCTTCTTACCCAAAGCGGACCTTTGCTGGTGAACGAATTGTCCCTCCTGGGCTAGTAGATTTATCGGGAATACACCCGCGACCACTTGCACCGCGGCCTCAGAGACCGTGCGGTAGGAACAAGCGATTCGGAGAGCGCCCCTCCTTTGTCCCGTGGCTATGCGCTTGCGATAATTCTCTTTTCGCAGCGCCTCCGCCCATATTTATGCGCCGTACAGTATCACTGCTTCGACGGCACCCATCCGTATTCGCCTAATGCACGGCCGGGGGCCGTTGACATTGGCCATAAGTATGCCCAGCGTGGTTACAACTTTTGCCGCCTTGTTAGCCGCCCTTATTATATGCTTTCCGTAATTCAGTTTGCAATCGAGGATTACTCCAATGTACGTGACAGATTGCTTTGCCTGGACCGTCGCATCTCCTACTGTGAAATTGCGCAAGGTGATGATGCGCGTCTGCGTTGGTAGAACGATCTTTATTCTCTGTGCTGCTACGGATAGCAAGTTCTCTTCCATCCAGAAGATGACACTGCGCATGACCTGGTTGAGCAGCAGCTGTGCCCCCTCCGTGTCTCTTACAGTTATGACAACTGCAATGTCGTCTGCGTACCCAACCAAGAAAGCGCCTTCAAGGACTGCCATATGGAAGATACCATCGTTGAAAATATTCCAGATATCCGGTCCTAGTATGGAACCCTAAGCTGACCGCGATGTCAACTCCAAGCTTTTTGGACCAGTATTGTATTCAAGGAAGCGCTTATTCAGATAATCCTCGAGTATTTGAAGTATGTACCCCGGAACTCTGAAATTACGTTCCAGCGCTTCCATTGCCAAGTTCCACCTGATGGAGTAGATGGCATTTCTCTAAGGTGGCCAGCAGACACAAATGGCGGGAATGGTGATTCCCGCGCTCAGTCATTTTTGCGGGCAAGACACCCTCCCGAACAGCGTGGATGATAGATAGGCCGGATCGAAATCCATACTGGCAGGCAGCAAGATCCCCCGCTGCCCTCACAGCTGCGTGCAGCCGTGGCCTAAGCAGCTTCTCCAGGAGCTTGCCAGCCTCATCGAGCATACATATAGGCTTGTATGACGAAGCAGCCTCTGCTGGACCCATGCCCTTGTTGATGAGCACAAGTTTCGCTTACTTCCACGGGGCCGATAAGATGTCCTCCCTGAGGCACATGTTGTACACGTTTAGCAAAATCTCAGGGTGACTCTGCGAGACGAGTTTAATTACTTCCGCTGGAAGTCCGTCAGGACATGGAGCTTTCATGTTCCGCATAGAAGATGCGGCCCTGAGTAGCTCTTCTTCCGTAAATTGTGACACCTCTGTTATCTCCAGGCGCAGCCATGCTAATCTTTCTCTTCGGCTGTGAGGGGAATACAGTATGCAGGATGTATTCCAACGTCCTCGCGTCCTGAGGGATTCCTTGCGTTTGAGTTCCCAGCTTGCGAGTGACGATCTGATACCCTAATATTCACGGATTCTTATCGACTTCCAGGCACAGCTACTTCCATCGCCGTCGTTACTAGCCATGATTACCCACTTCAAAGCTTTTTTGGCCGCTTGATACTCTGCAGCAAAAGGAGCAGCTTCGAGTTCGCTTCTCTTCGCTCTTTGTGCCAAACGGCGAAATCTTAAGCACTTCTTACGAAGATCTGCGATATCGTTCGTCCATTAGTATGCAGGATGCCTCTGCCGTTTCGTGGTCTTCTTTGGCACCACTATCGCGCAAGCCTTTTGGATGAGCTGCATAATTGCTGCAGTAATCATCCTGGATTGTGCAGGTGGCGATAGACTCACGGAATCAACTTGAAAGGATCTCCAACCTTCTTCTATGACGGAAAACAGTCTCTCTTAATCCATTCTTGCAATGTTCCAACGGAGAGGTCTTTCTACACTTGTCACGGATGGCCTCCTTTCGTGTACATCGAATAGGATGTACTGATGGTCGCTTCTGGTATAATCCTCAATTACCCGCCAGCTTGTGACTCTTGCCACAAGTTGTTCGATGGCTAGAGAGTTGTCCAGGATCGTCTCTCTGTAGCCAGGCGTACAGAAGGTTGGTGTAGAGTCTGTGTTGAGTATTGATAGCTCTAGTCTCGACGCCAATTTCATGATTCGTCTTCCGCTGGAGTCCGGCCTGGCCTCCCCAATTCGAGAGCTTTGGCATTGATGTCTCCAACCACAACGAAATCCCATTGCATTTTCCGCAGCGCGTCTTTCAGATCGTCCAATTTGCTCTGGAAGTCGTCTATCCGGTTGTTCAGGGTGAGATATACACTGACATAAGGCGTAGAGTTGTGTCTCACCCAAACGTATCCACATCCGTATCCTTGATCCGACACATGTTTATGTCGGGGATCTGGGATCCAGATGGCCACAGTGCCCAATTCGTTTGCGTACCATCCTAATCCTGCTCTGTCCTGGTACTGTTCGCTGATTAAAACGATATCAGCTTGTTTCTCAGAGCAGAACTGAGTTAGAAGGTGGTGCACCGTTCTACTCCTACGAAGATTACCCTGAAGTACTCTCATCCTGTTTTCCTCTTGTTGGCTGTGGCATGGGCCTCCTGGAAAGCTTTGCAGGCCCTTGATACCGCCAGGAGCTTCATAAGTTCATCAACGCTATTGGAGCACACAAAGCAAGTAGGCTCGCTGACCTTGCAGTCTTTGATCTTGTGTCCCGTGCCGCCGCAGTTATCTCAAATCTTACTGCCATGAGTGCACTTGCACGAGGTTCTATAGTGACCATAGTCGAGACAGCGGTAGCATCGCCTCACTTCTATTCTTCGCCTGACCCTGCAGCTAACGAAACCGACCAACAATAGGCCGACCTTTAAACACTTCGCAGCTGCTTCTTCTTCTAGTCTGACGATGGACAGGCGTTGTTGTCTCGCGTTGGGGTTCGTCAATTTAACCTCTAGTTTCCCCGCGTTGTATGGCAGGGTCCTCTTTATGGCCTCCTCGACTTCCACCACCGATGTGCAGCAATCGCAGTCCCATATCTCCAGCGTAGATCTAGGGTCCATTTCCGTGATGCTGCTCGTTTCTCTTACTTCATTCCTCAGGGTTTCTGCGAATAAGGTCTTGATATGTGCAGTGGTCTTCTTAAGTTCGAGGAGAATTCCTCTAGTTCTGGTCTGTCGGACCGATCTAACCTCTACCCCTGTGCCGCTGGTCTTCAAGCGCTGATGGATTCTCCGACTACGTTTGCGTAAGATTTGCCTTGCGCAGGTTTCAGGAAATCCGCGTCCGGACGTGTTCTCTTTCTCGGCCTGTTCTCTGATTTGTTCGGCTTCTTTTTCACCTACTGTGGGTGTTCCGTCGCCTTCATCGCTGGAATCTCCTTATCTTTCCTCTTCTTTTCGACCACAGTCCACTTGGTGGCTTCGGATCTCGTCGTCTCTTGCCTCGTTCTTTTGAGGCTTTCTTCAGGCATCCGCGGCGAACTTGTGGCTACTCTCTTAATTGCGCCGACATCAGTTGTAGAATTTGTCCAAGGGTTCTGAGAAACTCGGGCTAGGGTCCTCGCTCCCTTATTGAACTTTTTTCGAGATTTAAAAATGAACTCGAGACTCTCTATGACGTCCTCCAGGTCTGGGAGCCCTTGCTTAATCGTGTTGTTAACGTTTGACTACGTAGTAATAGCTGCCTTCATTTTGGCAAGGAGATCATTCGCTTGCGGGAGTTTCTCACTGTCTCCATCTTATGGTGCCCCCTTCGCAGGCTGGATAGGTGACGTCAGGCCTGAGAGCCGCGAACTATCAAACGCCCCTGGCAATCCATTGCCACTCCTCCAAGTGGCTTTCCTCATATCTTACTCTTCCTGGCGCTATATACACATCGCAGGTCAGGTCGCCAATCTGTGGGGATCTTCCTGATGTGATATCCAGAACTGGAGCCAAGTTGTCTACACCAAGCTCCTGGCAGCTGCTTGATGACTTCGGCGGGTGGCCTGCCCTTACACAATATGACACCAGGGGTGGGTGCCCTCCCACGCTCTCTTTTAACTATTAATATACTATCCATCATATGAAATATAATTATTGGGAGGAAAGCTCCACAAAGTAAAGGAAAGGAAAGGAAGGAAGTATGAGAGGGAGAGAATGAATAGAAAAAGATATAAAAGAAGAACAAAGATAGGAATAGCCGTACAAGAACATTCACACGCCATTCACACAGTCCCTTTTAGTCACCTACTACGATAAGCAGGGAGTACTGTGGGAGTATACTATTTCCCCATACGCAAAGGGAATAATAATAACGATAATAACGATAATATCATTATAAATAATAACGATAATAATATTAATAACAATAATAATAATAATAATAATAAAAATAACGATAATAACAATAATAACGATAATAACGGTAATTACGATAACAATGTTAATATTAATATCGAAAATAAAGAAAATAACGATGACAACGATAATAATAATAACAATAATAACGATAATAACAATAATTACGATAATAATAATTATAATAACGTTAATAACGGTAATAACGATAATAACGGAAATAACGATAATATCGATAATAATATTGATAAAAACAAATAATATAGATAATAACCATAATAAAGATAATAATAAGAACGATAATAACCATAATAATAATAATCATAATAACGATAATTAAGATAGAAACGATAATAACGATAACAATAATAATAATTATTAACAATAATAAAAATAATAACGACTATAATAATATTAATAATTATATTAATAACGATCATAACGATAATAACGTTAATAATAATAGTAATAATAACAATAATACCAATAATGACGATAATAACGATAATAACGAATATAATAATGGCGATGATAACCATAATAATAATAATAATATCAACGATAATAACGATAATAATGATAATATCGATAATAATAATAACAATATTAACGATTATATCGATAATAATAATAATAGTAATAACAAATATAAAGTTAATAACGACAATAAAGATAATAACGATAATAATAATAATAATAATAATAATAGTAATAACAATAATTACCATCATAACGATAGTAACGATAATAACGATAATAATAATAACGATAATGATGGTAATAATATTAATAAAAACAATTATAACAATAATTACGATAATAACGATAATAACATATAATAACGACAATAGTAATAATAGTGATGATAATAAAGATAATATTAAATATAATAATAATAATAACAATAATAACGATTATAAAGGATGTAATGAAAATAAGATTAATAATAGACAAAAGTAATAATAATAATAACAACATTAACGGTGATTTCGGTAGCAATAATAATAATAGAACAATAATAACTGTAACAACGATAATAACGTCTATAATAGTAACGATAATAACGATGAAAACGATAATAGCGACAATAATAATTATTAGTTTAACGATAATATCGATAATAATAATAACAAAATTAACTGTAGAATCAATAATAATAATATTAGCAATAAAAATAATAATGATAATAACGATAATAACTATAATTACGATAATAACGATAATAATATTAACGATAATAACGTCAATAGCGATTATAAGGATAATAATAATAGTAATAATAACAATAATAACAATAATAAAGATTATAACGATAACAATATTAACGATAATTTCGACAATATTAATAATAATAAAAACGATAATAATATGAATAATAATAAAGATTATAACGATATTAATGATAGTAAGGATAATAATGATAATAACGAGAATAACAGTAATATAGATAATAATAATAACAATATTAAGGAAAATATCGATATTAATAATAATAATAATAATAAAAATAATAACGATAATAACGATTATAATAATAACGATAATAATAATAGGAGTAATAACAATAATAAATGTAATAACGTTAATAACCATAATATGAAAACGACATTAAAAATAATATTGGTAGTAATATTAACAATAATAATAATAATTACATTTGAAACGATTTTAATGATAATAATAATTACAATAATAATAATTAAGATAATAATGTTAATAAAGATAATATCGATATTAACGACAATAATATTAATAATAATAAAAATAAAGATAATAATGTTATTAACGATAAAGGCGATAATAAAGAATGTAACCATAATAACGATAATGATGATAATATCGATAATAATAATAATCATAATAACATTGTTAAGGATAATAATAATAACGATTATAACAAAAATAAAAATAATAATTACTTCGATATTAACAATATTAATGATAATGAGGATCATTATAATAATAATAATAATAACGATTATAACGATAAAAAAGATAATAACGATAATAATAATAAAATTAATAATGATAATAACGTTAATAACTAAATTAATAATAGCAATAATAACGATAAAACCGATAATAATGACATTAATAGTAGTAACTACAATAACGATAATAGCAAGAATAATAATTACGATAATAGTAGTAATAATAATAACGATAATAACGATATTAACGATAATATCGAAAATAAGAATAACAATTATAACGATAATATCGATAATAATATTAATAACGATAATAATTATTTTAATAATAGCAATTATAACGATAATAACGATAATAATATTAATAATAATAATAATAACGAAAGTAATGATTATATCTATGACATCGATGTTATAAAAATAACAATAACAACGATTATATCGCTAATAACGATAATAATAATAATGATAATGGCGATGGAAATAATATTAATAAAACGAAAATAACGAAAATATCGATATTAATGATAATAATAATAATGTAAATAACGATAATTACGAAATTAATAATGATAATAACAGCAATAATAAAGATAATAAAGAAATTAAAAATAATAATAATAAAAATAATAATAATAATATCGAAAATAACTATAATAACGATAATAACAATGATAAAAATAATAACAATAATAATGATAATAACGATAATAACACTTTTAACAATAATAATAATAGTAATAATAAAGATAATGAAGATATTAAAGATTCTAACGATAATAATAATATTTATAAGAACAATAATATATATTATAACGACAATAATAATAATAATAATAATAACAATAATAACGATAATAACGCTAAAGATAGTAGCAATAACAAAAATATTAAGAATAATAAATATAATAACGACAATAACGATAATAATGGTAGTAATAATAAGAGTAATAATAATCATAATGATTAAATAGATTTTAGTGATAATAATCATAACGATAATAACGATATAATCGATAATTATAATAACAATATTTACGATAATATCGATAAGATTAATAATAATTAACAATAATAACGATAATAACGATAATAATAATAATAATAATAATAATAATAATAATAATAATAAAAATAATAACGATAATTACGCTAATAACGATAGTAATAATAACGATAATAACGATAATAGCAATAATAGTAATTAAGATAATAACGTTAATAACGATATTAGCGATAATATCGATAATAATAATATTAACAATAATAACGATAATAAAAATTATAATCCTAATAACAATATCAATATGTATAAAAATAACAATTATACTGATAATAACGAGAATAAAAAAAATAATAGTAGTAATAATAACAATAATAACACTAATAACGATAATAACGATATTAAAAATTATGATACACAGATATTATAATAACAATACACAGATAATAAGGATTATAACGATAAGAACGAACATAACTATAAAGAAGTAAATAACGGCAATTATAATAATAATAACGATAATAAAATGACGATAATGAAGATAATGACGATAATAACGAAAATGACGATAATAACGATTGTAATAGTAAAGATAGTGACGATAATAGTAATAATAATAATAATGGTAATAAAGATAACAACATTATTAACAATAATAACGATAATAATAATAATATAACGATAATAAAGATAATAATTGTTATATAGATAATATCGATATTATTGATAAAAATAATAATGATATTAACGATAAAATAGATAATAATAATAACAAAATAAACGATAATATCGATAATAATAGTAAATATAATGACAATAAATACAAAAATAACGAAAATGACGTAATAATATTAACGATAAAAACGATAATAGTAATAATACAAATATCGATAGTAACAAAAATAACGATAATGAGGATAATAACGATAATAATAACAGCAATCATAACGATTTTAAATATAAGAACGATAATAATAATAATATTAATAACAATAATAACATTATCAACGATAATAATAATAAAGACGTTAATAATAATAATCAAAACAAAGATATTAACGATAATAACAACAATAATAATTATAGCAATAATAATAATAGTAACTATAAGAACGATAATATCGTTAATAACGATAATAATAATAACGAAAGTATCGATAATATCGTTAATACCATCACCAATATTATTGATAATATCGATAATAATATTAATAATCATAACGATAATAGCGATAATAACGATAATAATGATAATAACGATAATGAAGATAATCACTATAATATCGATTATAACAATAACAATAATAACGATAATATCGATAATATTGATAATATCGATAATAATTATATTAATAATAACTATAATAACGATAATAAGGACAATAAAATAAACAATAAGAATTGCATTAACAAAAATATTAAGGACAATTGTAACGATAATAACGATAATAATAATAATAATAATTATAATATCGAAACTAAAGATAATAACGTTGACGACGATAATAATAATAGCAATAATAATGATAATAATGAAAAAATAATAATAGTAATAACAATAATATCGCTAATAACGCTAATTACGATAATAATAATAATGATAACGACGATGAAAATAATATTAATAAGAACGATAATATCGATAATAATAATAACGTAAAAAACGATAATAAAGATAATAATAATGAATATAATAACGTTTATAACAATAATAACGATAATGACGATATTGAATATAATAACGATAATAATAATAAAATAATAAGGATATTAAGAATATTAACGATAACAACTATAATAACAATTATATTAATAACGATAATAACGATAATATCGATAATAATAATAACAATATTGACGACAATAATAATAATAATAATAAAGATTTTGACGATAATAACGATAATAATAATAATAATAGCAACGATATTTTCGATATCAACGATAATAACGATAATAGAGATATTAACGATAAAAATAATAACAATAATAACGATAATAACAATTATAATGATACTAACGAAAATAATATTTATAATAATAGCAATAATAACAATAATAACGATAAAAAATAACTATATTAACGATATTAAAGATAATATTAATAACAATAATAACGATAACAACGATAATAACCCTAATAATAATAATAATAATAATAATAACGAAAATAAGGATAATAACGATGACAAACGATTAAAATAATAACAATAATAACGATAGTAACGATAATAACGATAAAAATAATAATAATAATAACGATAAAAACGATATCAATCATTATAACGATAATAATGATAATAATAGCTATAATAATAAAAATAACAATTTTTATTAACGATAGTAACGATAATAATAATAACAATAATATCGATAAAACGAAAATAATGATAATACCGATAATAACGATAATAACATATATAATAATAGTAATAATAAATAAAATAACAATAATAACGTTTACAATGATAATCACGATAATATTATTAATAATGATAGCAATAATAACGATAATAAAGACAATTATTTTTATAGAAGTAATAATACAATATTAAAAATGTTTGCAATAATAATGATAACAACGATAATAATAGAATTATCAATTAAATTAATAACAATAATAACGATAATAAAGATAACATGGATGATAATAATAACGATAATAAAGATAGTAGTAATAATAATATCGATAGTAAAAATAATGACGATAATAGCGAAAATAACAATAATAAGGATAATAATGGTATTATCGATAATATCGATAATAATAATAACAATATTAACGATATTATCGATAATAATAATAACAATATTAACGATAATATCTAAAAAATAATAATAATAATAATCATAACAGTAATAACGATAATACCGATAATAACAATGATAATTATAATAGCGATAATAAGGATAATATCCATAATAATCATAACAATAATAAAGATTACAACGATATTAACGATAATAATGACAGTAATAATAACAATAATTACGATAAAAACGATAACAATTATAATTCGATAATAACGATAACAGTTATAATCCTAATAACGATAATAATATTTATATGAATAACAATAATACTAATAATAACGATAAAAACGAAATTAATAGTAGTAATAATAACAGAATTAACACAAATAACGCTAATAACGATAATAACAATAATAATAGAAGTAATAATAATAATAATAACGATTATAGCGATAATAAGGTTAATAACGAAAAATATAATAACCATATTACAAAAATAAAAATGTTATAAATGATAACAATAACGATAGTAACGATAACATCGATAATAATAATAATACTATAAACGTTAACATCGATAATAATATTAATAATAATAATAATAACGCTAATAACGATAATAACGATATTAACTATAATAAAATTAATCACTATATTTACGTCAATAACGATAATAATATAAGCAATATTAGCGATTATAACGATAATGACGATATCAATAATAACGATAATAACGACAATAAACATAATAATGATAACAATAATAACAACAATAACAATAAGAATGATAATAATATATACGTTAAAGTCGATAATATCGAAAATAATATTAACAATATTAACGATGATATCGATATTAACGAAAATAATAATAATAATGACGATAATAACGGTTTATAACGGTAATAATAGTAATAACAATATCGACAATAACGATAATAACGATAATAGTAGTAATAATAATAACGATAATAAGTATAATAATAATAATAATAATAATAATAATAATAACGATAACAACGACAATAAGGATAAAAATAATAATAATAATAACGATAGTAACGATAATATCGATAATAATAATAACAATATTATTGATAATCTCGATAATAATAATAATAAGAAGAACGATAATATCGAAAGTAACGATAATATTGAAAATGACGATAATAAAGATAATAACAATAATATCGATTATAACGATAATAATAATAATAACGATAATGACGATAATAATAATAATAATAACGATAATAACGTTAATTACGTGAATGACAATAATATTAATAACGATAATGATCTTAATAACGTAAATAACGATAAAAATAATAGTAATAATAACAATAATAACGATAATAATATTAAGGATAATATAGACATTATTATCAATTATAGCAACGATAAATACGATAATAACGATAATAAAATTAATAATAATTAAGATAATAACAATATCAACAATAATAATAATAATAGAAATAATAATAGTAATAGCAATAATAACGATAATAATGATAATAACGATAATAACGATAATAGCGATAAGACTAATATCGATAATAACGATAATAAAGATAATAATTCTAAGAATAATATATATAACATTGATACTAACGTTAATAACAATAATAACGATAATAACATTAATAATGATCAGAACGATAATAATATTAATAATAATAACTATAATAACGATTATTACGAGTAATAACTATAATAGCCATAAAAACGATTTTAACGATAATAATAATAACGATAATAACGATGATATCGATAATAATAATAACAATATACGATAATATCGATATTAATAATTGTAATAATAACAATAATAACGATCATAACAATAATACCGATTATAATTATTACGATAATAACGATGAAAATGATAATAACGATAATAATTATATTAATAATAGCAATAATAACGGTAATAACGATAATAGAAGAAACAATAAAAATGATATTAACGAAAATATTAATAACAATTGTAACGTTAAAAACGATAATAAAAATAATAATAATCATAGTAATAACGAAATTAAAAATAATAACGAGAACAATAATAACAATAATAGCGATAATATCGATTATAATAATACCGATAATATCGATAATAACGATAATAATAATAGAAATAATAACAATAATAACGATAATAAAGATAGCGATAATATTATTAACCATAATAATGACAATATTAATATTATTAATAACGATAATAACGATAATAAAGATAATAATATTAATATTAATAAAGATAATAACGGTATTAACGATAATACCGATAATAACGATAATAACAATAATCATACTAATGATAATAACAATAATAATAATAATAATAATATTAATAATAACCATAATAACGATAATAAAAGAAACAATAATAACGATATTAACGAAAATATTAATAACAATTGTAATGTTAACAATGATAATAAAAATAATAACAATAATAGTAATAACGAAAGTAAATATAATAATGATAACAATAATAACAATAATAGCGATATTATCGATTATAATAATACCGATAATAACGATAATAATAATAGAAATAATAACAATAATAACGATAATAATGATAGCGATAATATTATTAACCATAATAATGAGAATATTAACATTATTAATAACGATAATAACGATAATAAAGATAATAATATTAATATTAATAAAGATAATAAGGGTATTAACGATAATACCGATAATAACGATAATAACGATAATAATAAAAATAATAATAACGCTAATAAAGTTAATATCTACAATAATAATATTAATAATAATAATAATTATAACGTTAATAACGATAATAACGTTAATAATGATAGTAAATATAACAATAATAGCAATAATAACGATAATAACGATTGTGACGATAACAATATTATTTATAATAAAGTCAATAGTAATAATAATAATAATAACGATAATAACGATAACAATGATAATAACTATAATAACGGCAATTGCAATAGTAACGAATATAATGATAACAATAATAACAATATCAGTAGTAAAATTATTAACGATAATAACGATATTTACGATAATAATTATATGAATAATAAAGATAATGACGATAGTAACAATAATATCGATAATAATAATAATGATAATAACGATAAGAATAAAAATAAAATTTCGATAGTAACAATTATAGCGACAATTACGATAATAACAATAATAATATCACCGATAATGTCGATGATAATAATAACGATCATAAAGCTAATGACGATAATAATAAAAATATTATTAACGATATAATCGATAATAATAATAATCACAATAACATTAATAAGAATAATAACGATAATAACAATAATAAAGATAATTGCGATTAAAATAATAATAACGAAAATAACTATAATAACAATAATAAAGGTAATTGCGATTAATATAATAATAACGAAAATAACGATAATAACGATATTAATGATTATAATAATAATAATAATATCGAGAATAACGATAATAAGGATAATAACCATAATAACGATTATAACGAAAAAATAATAATAATAATAACAATAATAATAATAAGGATAATAAAGATAAGAGAGATTATAATAACAACGATTAAATAGAAAACAACGGCAAAAATGATATTAGCAATAATAACGATAACAACTGTGATAAAAATAACAATAATAACGATATTAAAGAAAACAGTAATATCAATAATAACGATAACAACGATAATAACATTAATGATAATAATAATAAAAATAATAACGATAATAACGTTAATAATAATAATAATATTAACGATAATAAAGATAATAGTAATCGTATTAAAGATAATATCGATAATAACGCTACTAACGATAATAGCGATAATAATAAGAACAACAAAAATAATATTAACGTTAATAATTATAATAACAATTATAATAATGACGACAATAACGATAACAACGGTAATAATGATAATAACGATAATAACGATAATAACAATGATAATAATAGTAATAATTAAGATAATAACGATAATTACGATAATAAGGATAATAACAATAAAAATAATAACGATAATAATGTTAATAATATAAACGATAAAGTCGATAATATCGATAATAATATTAACAAATTTAACGATAACATCGATAATAATATAAACAATATTAACGATAATATCGATCATAATAATAATAACGAAAATAACGATAATAATATTAACAATAATAATAATAATAATAATAATAAAGATAATAACGATAGTAACTATAATAACGATAATAACGATAATAACTATTAAACGACAATTGGGATAGTACCGAATATAATAATGACAATAAAAACAATGTTAGTAGTAAAATTAATAACGATAATAATGATATTTACGATAATAACAATGATAATAATAGTAATAATAAAGATAAAAACGATGTAAATGATTCTAACGATAATAATAACAACAACAATAACGATAATAACGAATATGATGTTAAGAATGATAATAATAATAACTATAATAAAAACAATAATGACAATCACGATAATAAAGATAATAATACAAGTAATAATAACAATATTAACAATAATAAATATAATAACGGTAATAACAATAATAAACGTAGTAATAAAAAAAGTAATAACAATAATAACGTTAAAAACGAATTTAACGGTGATATTTACGATAATATCGATAATAATAATAACTGTAATAACCATAATATCGATTATAGAGATAATAATAATTATAGTAATAATAACGATATTATAAATACTAACGACAAAATAATAATAATTATTATAACGATAATAACGGTAATAACGATAAAAATAATAGAAAAATAACAATAATATCAATAATAACGATAACAAAGATAATAACGATAATATCGATAATAATATATAAGATAATATCGATTTCATCGATAATAACAATAACAATATTAACGATTATATCGATCATATTAACAACAATATCGACAATAATATCGGTAATAATAATAACAATAATATGAATAATAACGATAATAAAGATAATAACGATAATATCGATATTAATAAATAGGATAATATCGGTATCATCGATAATAATAATAACAATATTAACGATAATATCGATAATAATAACAACAATATCGACAATAATAATAATAATAATAATAAAAATAATAACAATAATACCAATACTAACAATAATATCGTTAATAATAATAACGATAATAATGATAATAGCGATAAAAACAATAGCGATATTAACGATAATATTGACAATATTAAAGATAATAATGATAATAATTTTAAAACGATAATAATTTTCATAATAATAATAGTAATAGCGATAATAACGATAAAAAAAATAAAATAATAACGATAATATAGATAATAATAATAAAATTAGTTACGTTTATAACGATAATTACGATAATAACGGTAATAATAATAAAATTAATAACGCTAATAACGATAATAAAGATAATAATATTATTAATAATACCGATAATATCAATTAAAATGGAAATAATAATAATAACAATATCGATAATAACATAATAGTAATAATAGTAGTAATAATAATGATAATTACGATATTAACGATAATAATAATAGTTATAATAATATTATTACAATAATAACGATAAAAACACTAATAACGATGACAATAATAACGATTATAAAGACAATATTAATAAAATAAGAACATTGATAATAACTATAATAACGATAAGAAACATAATGACGAAAATAACGATAATAATAATTATGATTATAACAATAATATCGATAATAATAATAATAATAATAACAGTAATAACGATAATAACGATAATAACAGCAATATTAATAATTATAATAATAACAATAATACCCATAATAATGATAATGACGACAATAATAAAAATAATAATAATAAGATTAATAATAATAACGAAAATGACGAAAATAATAATAATAATACTAACAATAATAACAACAATAACGATAATAACGTTAATAACGATAATAATAATAATAATAACGACATTAATAAATATAATAAATATAATCACGAAATGGTATTAACGATAAAATCGATAACAGTAGTAATAGTAATAACGATAATAACGATAATAACTACAATATAAATATTAATAATAAAGAAAATATCAATATTATAGCAAATAACGATTTTAACGATTATAATAATAACAATATTAACGATAATATGATAATAGCGATTATAACGTTATTAAAGACAGTAATAATTATAATAATAATAAAAATAAAATTAAAGAAAACAATGAAAATACTGATAATAATAGTAGTAATAATAACAATAATAACAATAATAACGATAATAAAGATTATAACGATAATTATGATAATAACAATTATAATAATAACGATAATAACGATAATAGTAGAATTAATAATAACGATTATAATAAAAATAATAATAATAATAACGATAATAACAATAATATCAATAATAATAATAGCTATATTAACGATAATAACAATTATAGTAATAATAATAATAACGATAATTACGATAATAATAATAATAATAATAAAAGTATTAAAAATTTTAATCGCCAGAATACTAACAATAATACCGGTTATGATAAGAATAATATTAATAATAATAACGATAATAATGATAATAATAATAATAATAATAATAATAATAATATTAATAATAATAATAATAATAATATCATTAATGCTCACAATAATAACAATAAAAACGGTTATGAGAAGAATAATATTAATAATAATATCGATAACAATGATAATAACGATATAAACGATAATAATATATACAATAATAAAGATAATATCTCTAATAATGATAATAATACTAATAATTATACCTATAACAACAATAATAACGATAATAATAATATTAATAAGAGCGATAATAACGATAACAGTAATAAGTATAAAATCGATAGTAATGATATTAATGAAAATATCCATAATAATAATAATAAATATAACAATACTAACGATAATAACAATAACAATAATAACAATAATAACGATTATTAATGTAATAACGATAATAGTAAGAATAATTGTAATATCGAAAATATGGTTGATTACGTAAATAACGGTAATAATGATAATAACTATAATAACGACAATAATAATAATAATAATAAAGATAATAAAGATAATAAAGATAATAACGGTAATATCGAATATAATAAAAACAACAATGAAGATAACAACAATATTAACAATAATAACAATAATAACAATTATATCGATAATAACGATAATGACATTAATATTAATAATAATAATAATAATGATTACAATAATAAGGATAATAGCAAGTATAATAATAACAAAATTATCGATTATATTGTTTATAAAGATAATGATAGTAACGATAATAATAATTATAATAATAACTATAATTACGATGATAATAAAAGAAAAGATAATAATATTAATGATTATAAACATACTAACGATAATAACGATAATAATAAGAACAATAAATTGATAATAACGACAATAATCATAATAACTGTAATAATAATAACAAAAATAACTATTAAAACGGTAATAACAATAATAATAATAACAATAATGACGATAATAACGGTAATAACGATAATAATAATAATAATAATGACTATAATAACGGTAATATCGCGTAATAATAAATACAACAGTAACAATAGTAATAATAGCAATAATAACGATGGTAACGAAATGGAAGATAATGGTAAAATATTAATTACAAAATTAAGGATAATAAAGATAATAACGATATAAATAATATAAATAATAATAATAATTATAATAATAATAAAATAATAAATATAATAAAAATAATAACGTTAATAATACAAGTAATAATAACAATACTATCATTATTAAAGATAATAAAGATAAGAACGATAATCATAAACATAATAATGAAAATAATATTCATAATAATATTAACGATAATAACGGTAATGACGATAACAATAATAACAATATTTACAATAATATCGATAATAATATTAACAATTTTAACGATCATAACGATTATAATAATAACAATAATATCAAAAGTAGTAATAACGATAATATCGATAATAATGTCAATAAAGATAAAAATAATAATAATAACAATAATAAAGTGAGTAATAATAACGAAAATAATAAAATAAGCGGTAATAATAATATCAATAATAACGATAATAGCGATAACAATGATAACGATAATAATATTAACAATAATAACGAAAATAACGTCAATAAAAATTATATTATGTACGAAAATAACGATAAGAAAGAGATTAACGGTAATAACGACAATAACGACAATAATAATTATAATAAGAATAATAACGATAACTACAAAAAGACGATAATAGTAATATTAATAATAATGAAAACAAGGATAATAACGATAACAACTGTTATAATAATAATAATGATAATAAAGATATTAACGATATGAAAGATATTAACAAAAATAACAGTAATAAGGATAATTATAATACGATAATAACGATTAAAGTAATAATAACAATTTTGATAGTAACACAAGTTACTATAATGGTGAAGATAATAATTAAAATAATAAAAATAATAAAGATATTAACAATAGCAACGATAGAAATGATAATAACGATAATAATTACAATAATAATAATAATATCGTTAATATCAATAATAATGAGAACTATAATATTGATAATAAAGTTAATAACTTTCATATTAATAACAATAATAATGATAACAACGATAATAACAATATTAATAATAATAACGAAAATAAGGATAATCACGATGACAACGATAATAATAATAACAAATAATAATGATAATATGTTAATAATTGTAGTAGTAATAACAATAATAACTATATTTACGGTAAAAATGGTAACAATAATAACGTTAATAACGATAATAATGACAACGATAAAAACGATAAGAACAATTATAATAATGACGATAATAACGAAAAAAGTAATAATAATTATAACAATACTAACGATAATAACGATAATAATAATAATAATAACAATAATAACAAAATTAACGATAATAGCGATAATAATAATAACGATAATAACGATATTAGTAATTACAATAATAACGATAATACGATAAGAACGATAATAACAGTAATAATAATATTGACAACAAATAAAATAACGATATTACTGCTAATTGAGATAATAATAAAAACAATATTATCGAAAATAAAGATAATAAAGATAATAACGATAATAATAAGAATAATAACAGCAATAATATCTATAATTACGATAATAACGACAATAACGATCATAACGATAATAATAATAGTAATAATAACGAGGATAACGGAATTAACTATAATAATAATATTAATAATAATAATAATAATAACAAAAATAACGATATTAACGATAACAGTAGTAGTAATACTAACAATAATAACAAAAATATCGATAATGATGTATCGGTATTAATAATAACGATAATAATTATAATAATAATAACAATACTACCTATATAAACGATAATAATAATAGTAATAGTAATAATAATAGCAATAATAACGATAATAAAGATAATTATAATAACAATAATAACGACAATAACGATAATAGCGATAACAATAATAACAATAATAACTATAATAACCATAATAACGATATTATAGTAATAAAGATAAAGATAATAACGATAATAAGGACAATAATAATAGTAATAATAACGATAATAACGATAATATCGATAATAATTATAACGAAAATAACGTCAATAAAAATGTTAATATTAACGATAATAAGAATAATAATAATAAAATCGATAATAACAATAACAATAAAATCGATAATAACGATAATAACTATAGTAACGATAATAACAATAGTAATAATGACAATAATATCGAAAACAACGATAAAAACGATATTAATCGTAATAAAAGTAAGGATAATATCGGTAAAGTGGATAATAATAATAATATTATATTCGATAATAATGATAATATAAATAATAATAAAAATAATAACGATAATTTCACTAATAATAATAACTATAAATTCGATAAAAATGATATTAATGAAAATAACAAAATAATAATAGTACATATAACAATAATAACGATAATAACAATAATAATATTAACATTAATAACGATAATTACGATGATAACGACAGTAATAATTACAATAATGACGATAACAAAGATGATGATGATAATAATAATAATAAAAATATTATCGATAATAAGGTTAATTACGAAAATAACGGTAATAAATATAATAACAATAATAACGACAATAATAATAATAATAATAACGATACGAACGATAATAACAATAATAATAAATATAATAATAATGATTATAACGTTATTAACGA
Organism: Vespa crabro; assembly: GCF_910589235.1. Classification (NCBI taxonomy): domain Eukaryota; kingdom Metazoa; phylum Arthropoda; class Insecta; order Hymenoptera; family Vespidae; genus Vespa; species Vespa crabro. The sequence continues at coordinate 4,346,013 of NC_060957.1, forward strand.
TAATAACGACAGTAATAATTACAATAAAAACGGTAACCTATAATAATTATAATAACGATAATTATATGAACAATAATTACTATAATAACGATACTAACAAAAAAAATAATAATAACATTAACAACGATAATATAGAAATAACGATAATAATAATAACAATTATAACAATAATAACAATAATAATAATAATAATAATAGTAATAATATTAATATTATGGATAATAACGATAATTACGATACTAATAACAGTATTAATAACGATGATAAGTATAATAAGGATAACATCGATAATAGTAATATCAAAAATATCGATAATATCTATAATAACGATAAGAATAAAATAATAGTAACGATAATAACGATAACAAGTATTATAACGATAGTTATAATAACAATTATAACGATTAAAACTGTAATGACGATTACAATAATAACGGCAATTACGATATTATCGATAATAATACTAACAATATTAACGTTCATAACGATAATAACGATAATAATATATATAATAATAATGATAATAAAGATATCAATGATAATAATGATAATAACGATAATGATAATAACGATATTACAGATAATTTCGATAATAATAATAATAATATTAACGATAATATCGATAATACCATTAACAATATTATTGTTATTATCGATAATAATTGTAATAATTATAAAGATAACAATGATAATAACGATAATAACGATAAAAAAATAACAATAATAACGATAATAAAGATAAAAATGGTAATAACGATAATAATATTTATGACAATAATTAAAATACTGATAATAAAGATAATAACGATAATATAGATAATAACGTTAATAATAATAATAATAATAACGATTTTAACGATAATAATGATAATAATAGAGACAATAATAATAATATTAAAAATAATAAGAAAAAAATAACGATTTATCTATAATAACGATATTAATAATAACGATATTATCAATAATAATAATAATAATAATAGCAATAATGACCTTAATAAAGATAATAACGATAATACGGATACGATAATAACGATAATAGTAATAATAATATCGATAATAATAAAAATATCAATAATGACGATAATAACGATTATAATAATAACGATAATGAGGATGATACTAATAACTATAATAGCACTAATAACGATAATAATTATAATAATATTAGCAATAATAACGATAACAACTATAATAACATTATTGATAATAATAATTATAAAGAAACTAAGAATAATAACGGTTTAAACGATAAGAATAATAACAATAATATCGATGATAACGATAATAACGATAATAATAATAATAATAATAACGAAAATAACAATTATAATGATAATAACGTTAATAATGCTAATAATAAGAGCAATAATAACGATAAAACGATAATAATGATAATAATAGATGTAATAATTACAATATTATCAATAATAGAGATAATAACAATATTATCCATAATAATAATAATAATAATATTAACGATTATAACGGTAATAACGATAATGACATTAATAATAATAATATTAATGACGATAATAACGTTTATACCGTAAATAATAATAGCAATAATAACGATAATAAGGATAGTAATAATAAAAATAGTAATAAAATTCATATCGAAAATAACGGTAATAACGATTACGAAGATAATAATAATAATAATAAGATAATAGCGATAAAAATGATAATAACAATGTCAACGATTAAAATAATAACAATAATACCGATAATAACGGTAATAACGACAATAATTATATTAATAATAATTACAAAAATAATAATAAAGATAATAAAGTTAATAACGATATTAATAAAAATAATGATAAATATAATAATAATAACGATAAAACAGATTAAATTAAAATAACAATAATAATAATAATATTATTATTAACAATAATAAAGATAACAACGACAATAGTGATAAAAATATTAATAATAAAGTAGAAAATAAAGTTAATAACGAGGACAAAGTTAATTATAATAACAATATTAACGATAATAACGATAATAACGAATATACGGATTATAACAATAACGATAATGAGAATAATAAAGATAATAACGGTAGTAACTATAATAACGATTACAACAATAATAACGATATTAATAATTACGGTAATACCGATAATAAAGATAATTACAATAATAACAATAGTAATAATAAAGATGTTAGAATAATAACCATTGTAATGATTATAACGATAATAATATTAATAATTTTAACATAAATATCGTTAATAACGGTAATTATTTTAATGGAAGTAATAATAACAATATTAACAAAGTTTGCAATAATAATAGTGGTAACAATTAAAGTAATAATAGTAATAACGATAATAACAATAATAAAGACAATAATAATAACGATAATAACGATAGTAGTAATAATAATATCAATAGTAACAATATTGACGATACTAACGAAAATAACGATAATAACGATAATAATAACAAAATTAATAACGATAATTACGTTAATAAAGATAATAATATTAACAATAATAACGATAACAACGATAATAAGGATAATAGTAATAACGATAATAACGACAATAATAATTTTAAAAATATTAATAACGATAATAACGTAAATAACGTAAATAACGAAAATAATAATATAAATAATAAGAATAACAATCATAATAAATATAATAACGATAATAATATTAACGATAATATCGACAATATTAATAATAATGACAACGATAATTATGATAATAATGATCGTAAAACTAATAACAATAAAGTTAATAACAATATTAACGATAATAGCGATAATAACGATAATAAAAATAATAATAGTAATAGCAATAATAACGATAGTGACAATAATAACGATAATAGCAATAATACTAATAGCGATAATAACGATAATAATAATAACGATAATAACGATAATGTCGATAATATTAATTACAATATTTACGATAATTTCGATATTAATAATTGTAATCATAACAATGATAACGATCATAACGATAATAGCAACTATAATAATAACGATAATAACGATATTAATAATAATATAATTATTGTAAATAACAATAATAATGATAACGATATTTATAATAGTAATAATAATAACGTTTATAACTATACTAACGGTAATAATGATAATAGAAATAATAACTATAATAACGATAATAATAACATTATTACTAATAACAATAATAACGATAATAACAGTAATAAAAACAACAAAAATAACAATATTAACGAAAATAGTAATTACAATTGTAAAGGAAACATCGATAACAGCATTAATAATAATAATAATAATAGCGAATGTAAGTATAATAACGGTGACACCTGTAATATTAATAATAATAATAAAGATAATAACGATAATAACGATAATAACGATAATAATAGCAATAATAATAATTATAAAAACGATAATAACAATAAAAATAGTAGTAATAAAAAAGTAATAATTATAATAACGATAAAAACGATTTTAACGATAATAATAATGACGATGATTAGGATAATATAGATAATAATAATAACAATATTAGCGATAATACCGATAATAATAATAACATTAAAAACTATAATAACGATAATAACGTTTATAACGATAATAATAATAATAGTAATAATAACCATAATAAAGATAATAACGACACAATAATAATAATAACAATAACGATAATTACGGTAATAACGATAGAAATAATAGAAAAATAAAATAATATCTATAAGAACGATAAAAAGTATAAAAACGATAATATCGATAATATAAAATACGATAATAACGATATTATCTGTAAGAATAATAACAATATTAACAAAAATATCGATAATAATAACAACAATATTGACGATAATATCGATAATAATAATAACAATAATATCAGTAATACCGGTAATAACGATAATAACGCTAATAATAATAATGATAATAATGATAATAGCGATATAGACAATAACGATATTAACGATAATATTGACAATATTAAATATAATAATGATAATAATTTTAAAACGATAATAATTATCATAATTATAGTAGTAATAACGATAATAACGATATTTAAAATAAGAATAATAACGATAAAATAGATAATAATAATAAAATTTATAATGTTAATAACGATAATAACGATAATAACGATAATAACAGTAATAATAAAAAATTGATAACGCTAATAACGATAATAAAGGTATAATATAATTAATAATAAAGATAGTAACGATTATAATGGAAATAATAATAATTGCAATATCGATAATAACGATAATAACGGTAAAAACGATAATAATAATTGTAATAACACTAGTAATAATAATAATGAAAATTACGATAATAACGATAATAATAATAGTTATAATAACATTATAACAATAATAACGAGAACAACGATTATAACGATATCTATAATAACGATAATAAAGACAATAATAATAACAATAATAATATCGATAATAACTGTAATAATGATAGTAACGATAATGACGATAATAACGATAATATCTATAATAATAATAATAATAACAGTAATATCGAAAATAACGATAATAACGACAGTAATAATAATAATAATAATACTACTATCCATAATGCAGATAATGACGCCAATAATAACAATTACAATAATATTAGAAATAATAACGATAATGACGATAATAATAATAGTATTAATAACAATATTAAAAATAATAACGATAATAACGATAATAACGTTAATAATAATAATAATTACGACATTATAACTATAATAAATATAATGACGATATGTTATTAACGTTAAAGACGATAATAGTGGTAATAGAAATAACGAAAATATCGAGAATAGCGGCAATAAAAATTATAATAATAAAGATAATAACGATATTATCGAAAAAAAGATAAAAGTTATAAGAATAATTATAAAAAGAACAATAACAATGATAATAACGATAATAAACATAATATCAGTAACGATGACACGTTAATAATAATAACAATATTAATAACGATAACAACGATAACAACAATAATAAAGATAATAACTATATTAACGATATCAATAATAACGAAAATAACGTTAATTCCGATATTATTAATAACAACATTAAAGATAATAACGATAATAATAATAATAATAACGACATTAATAACTATAATAAATATAATAACGATATGGTAATATCGGTAAAAACGACAATAGTAATAACAATAATAACGATATTATCGATAATAACGATAATAGCAATAATAATAATAACAGTTATAACGACAATAACGATATAGCGATTAATCATAATAATAATAATATTAACGATTACAACGAAAATAATGATAATAATAGTAGTAATAATAATAATTAGTAATAACGATAGTAGTAAAAATAAGTAGTAATAACGATAATAATGATAATAATAATAATAATAATAATAATAATAACATTAACAAAGATAATAACGATAATAACGATAATAGCGATATTAATTATAATAATTATAACGAAAATAACGTCAACAACGATAATTATGATAATAATAATAATAAAAATATCGATAATAATGATTATAACGAGCATAACTTTAATAACGACAATAATATTGATAATGATAATGAAAAAAAAATAAAGTCGATGACAATAATAGCGATAATAGTAGGTGTAGTAATATCAATAAGAACAATAATAATGGCAATAAAGATAATAACTATAATTATATTTACGATTATAATGAAAATAGTTATAATAATAATAACGATTATACCGATAATAACGATAATAACGATAATAATAATAATAATAATAATAATAATAATAATAATAATAATAATAATAATAATAATAATAAAGATAATAACGATAATAACGATAATAACGATGAGTACGCTAATAACTATAATAACGATAATGACGATAGTAACGATTATAATAATAACGATAATAATGATATTATTAGTAATATTATTAACGAACATAACGATATTTACGATAATAATTATAATAATAATAAGGATAACAACGATATTAAGGATAATAACGATAAAAATAATATCGATAATAACGACAAAGAATAATAATAAAATATCAGTAGTAACAATAATAACGATAATGATGATATTATCGATAATAATAATAACGATAGTGACGATGATAATAATAACGATCATAAGGTTTATAATGATAATAATAAGAATAATAAATATAGTAGTATTTGAAATAATAACGAAAATAAGGGTAATAAAAACGACAATAATAACGATATTAAAGAAACTAGTTTTACCAATAGTAACGAAGACAAAGTTAAATACATTAATAATAATAATAATAATAACGGAAGTAAGTATAATAACGGTGACAAATATAATATTAATAACAATTATAACTATAATAACGATAATAACGGTAATCACAATAATAATAATTGTAATAATAACAGTAATAATAATAATGATAATTACGATAATAACGATAATAATAATAGTTATAATAACATTATAACAATATTAACGATAACAACGATAATAAAGATATCTATAATAGCGATAATAAATACAACAATAATAACAATAATAATATCGATAATAACTACAATAACGATAATAACAATAATGAAGATTATAACGTTACTAATAAATAAGATAAAAACGATAATATCGATAATAATAATAATAATAATAACAGTAATAACGATAATAACGATAATAACGGCAATAATAATAATAATAATAATAATATCGATAATAAAGATAATGACGCCAATAGTAATAATAATAATAATAATAATAATAATAATAATAATAATAATAATAATAATAATAATAATAATATTAATAATAATAACGATAATGACGATAATAATAATAGCAATAATAACAATAATAACAATAAAAACGATAATAATCATAATAACTATGATAATATTACTAATAACGACATTAATAACTGTACTAAATATAACAACGATATGGTATTAACGATACAAGCGACAATAGTAGTAATATTAATAACGATAATAAGGATAATAACGGCAATAAAAATAATAATAATCAATATAGTACGATATAACCGAAAATAACGATATAAGCTATAAGAATAATAATAATAAGAACAATAACAACGATAATAAAGATAATAAACATAATAAGAGTAGCGATAATTTGACAATAATAATAACAATAATAATAACGATAATAACGATAACAACAATAATAAAAATGATTAGCGACATCAATTATAACGATATAACATTAATTTCGATATTAATAATAGCAATATTAAAGATAATAACGATATTAATAATAATAATAAAGACATAAATAACATTAATAAATATAATATCGATATGGTATAAACGATAAAAAAGATAATAGTAGTAATAGTCATAACGATAATAACAATAATGACGGCAATAAAAATAATAATAATAAAAGTAATAACGATATTATCGAAAATAATGATAATAACGATAATAATAATAATAATAATAACGATAATAACTATAATAGGGATTATGACGGTAATAGAGACAGTAATAATAATTATAATAATAATAATAATAATAATAATAATAATAATAATAATAATAACAATAATACTAATAATAATAATATTGAAGATTACATCGAAAATAATGATAGTAATAGCAGTAATAATAACAATAATAACGATAATAATAATAATAATAATAATAATAATAGTAATATTAACGATAATAACGATAATAACGATAATAATAATAACAATATTAATGATAGTAACAATTATAGTAATATTAATAAAACGAAATTAACGATAATGACGATAATAATAATAATAATATTAAGAACGATTATAAGAATAATAACGATAACATCGAGAATAATAATAACAATAATATCGATAAAAGCGATAATAACGATAATAATATTATTAATAGTAATAAGAATAAAGATAATATCGATAATATGTGTAATAATAATAAAGTTTATTTCGATAAAAACGACAATAACGATCATAAGAATAACAAATGTAACGATAATAATGAAAATAACGATAATGACGATAATAACGACAATAATAATAATAACAATTACAATAATAACGCTAATAACTATAATAATGAGAAGAATAATAACGACCAAAACGTTAATAACGATAATAATAATATAATAATAGCGATAACATCGATAATAACAATCATCGTAATAATAACGATAATAGTGGTAAAAGTATGATAACGATATGAATAATAACAATAATAACAATAATAAGGATAATAACGGAAATAACGATTATAATTATAGCAATAATAACAATAAGACCGATATTAATAATAAAAAGCATAATAAAGTTAGTAACAATAATATTAATAGTAATAATAGTGTTAATATCGTTAATAAGGATAATGACGATAATTTCGATTAAAATAATAACAATAAAATCGATAGTATGGATATTAATTATAACAATAATTACATTAATTACGATAATAACGACAATAGTAATAATAATAATCACCATAATAACGATAATAACGAAATATAACGATTATAATAATAACAGTAATAACGATAATAAAGATTTTTACGATAATATTAATAACGATAATAACGATAATAACGATAATAACGATAATAATAATAATAATATCAAAGGTCATAACGATATTAACTAAAATAACGATAATCATGATAATAACGATACTAATAATAATAATAATAACATTAATAACGATAATAACGATTATAATGATAATAACTATAATAACGTTATTATCAATAAGAGTAATAGTAATGATAGAGATATAGTAACAATAATGTTAATAACGTTATTAACGATAATAACGATAATAATATTAACAATAATAACGATTTTAACTATATTAAAAATAATAATAATATACGATAAAAAAGATAACAAAAACAATAATAATAGAAAACTAAGGAAAATATGGATAATAACGATAACAACGTCAGTAAAAATTATAATATTTTCGATAATAACTATAATGACAATAATAATATTAACGATAATATCGATAATAATGTTAATAATTCTAGTAGTAATAATTATAATAACGGTGATAACTATATTTATGAAAACAATAGTAACGATAGTATCGTTAATGTCAACTATTATAGTAGTAATAATACCAATATAAACGATTATAACAATAATAATAATAATAATGACGATATTAACGATAATATCGATAATAATAAAAACAACATTAAAAACGATTTTAAAGAAAATAGTAATAACGATAGTACCGAAAACAACAATAACAACATTAATAATAATAATAATAATAATATCGGAAGTAATTAAAATAACGGTGTAAACTATAATATTAATAACAATAATAACCATAATAACGATAATAAATATAGGAATAATACTAATAATAACGATAATAACGATATTAATGGCAATATGGATAATAACAGTAATATTAATAGTCATATTAAAGATAATAACGATAATAACGTTACTAACGATAATAGCGATACTAATATTAAAAATATTAAGGATAATATCGTTTATAATTGTAACAATATTCACGATAATATCGATAATAATAATAACAATATTAGCAAAAATAACGATAATAACTATACTAAAATTTTTATAATAACGATAATAATGAAAATAACGATAATAACGATAATAACGATAATAACGATAATAATGATAATAACGATAATAACCATGTTAATAATAGTAATAATAAAGGTAATAACGATAGAAAAAGTTTCTAACGATAATAATAATAACAACAATAACGATAATAGTGACTATGAGAATAAGAAAGGTAATAATAACATTAAAAATAAAAATAATAACCAAAATAACGATGATAATCATAATAATAAAAGTAATAATAAGAATATTAAGAATAGTAACTATTATAACGATTATAACGATAATAGTAGGAGTAATAATAACAGTAATAAAAATAATAACGATAATAAAAATTATAAGAAAGTTAACGATTATAATATTAACGATAATAACGATAATAACCATAATAATAATAATAATAATGAAGCTAACAACGATATTATCGATAATAATGCCTATAATAATAACAATAATAATTATAATAACGATAACAATGATAATAACGATAATAACAATAATAACAATAATAATAATAGTAATAATTAAGATAATAAAGATATTAACGATAGCAAGCTTAATAACAATAACAATAATAGCGACAGTAGCAATTATAAGACTTTAACGATATTAATATTTATCAAAATAACAATAATATTGATAAAAACGATAATAACGATAATAATAGAAGCAATAATAACAATAATAACACTAATAACGATAATTGCGATAATAATAGTAATAATAAGAACAATAATAACAATAATATTGTTAATAAGGTTATTACCGATGATAATGATAATTACAATATTATTAATAACTATAATAAGGATATTATCGATAATAATAATAACGATAGTAACGATCAGAATAATATCGATGAAAACGATAAAATCGAAAATAATAATAAAAACATTAACGATAAAATCGATTATAATAATAATTTTAACGTTAATAACCATAATAATAATAATAATAATAGCAATAATAACCGTAACAAGAAAAATAACGAGGATAATAATAACATTAAAAACAATAATCGTAATAATAATAATATCGATAGTAACAATAATAACTATAATGACGATTATAACGATAATGATAATAACGATAATGACGATGTATATAATAACGATAATATCTTTAATAACGATAATAATAATAATAATAATCATAATAACATTATTAACGATAATAACGATAATAAAGAAAATAACGATAATAATAAAAATAATTAAATGATAATAACAATAATTAAGATAATATCAATAATAATTATAATAGTGATAGCATTAATAACGATATTTACGATAATAATATTAATAACAAAGATAATAACATGATTAACTATAATAATGGTAATAACGATAATAACGATATAGACGATAATATCTATAATTATAATAACAATATTAACGATAATAAAAATAGTAATACTAACAAAATAAAGATAATAACGAAATTATCGATAATAAAGATTTATCATAATAATAATAGTAATAATAATAACGATAATAAACGTAATAACAACAATAATAATAATAATAATAATATTAATAATAATAATAATAATAATAATAATAACGATATTAACGATAATAACGATTATAATGACAGTAACGTTAATAACGATTATCATCATTACGATAATAATAATAATAATAATATAGATAACAACGATATTAACGTTAAGGTCGATAATAATAACAACAATAATAAAGATACAAACGATTATAACGATAAGAACGATAATATTATTCATAATAATAATAATAATAACGATAATAACGATAATAATGGAAGTAATAATAACAATATTAAGAATAATATATATAATAACGATAATAACGATAATAATATAATTAGTAATAACAGTAATAACAACATTAAAGATAAAAACGATTTTAACAATAATCATAATAAATATAATAACGATATTAACGATAGTAACGATAATAAAAGATATAATAATTACAATATTAAGAATAATAACTATAATAACAAAAATAACGATAATAATAATAACGATAATAACGATAATATCGATAATAATAATAACAAAATTAACAATAATATCGATAATAATAATAATAATAATAATAATAATAACAATAATTACGATAATAAGGATAATAACGTTAATAACGTTAATAATAATGGTACTAATAACAATAATAATAACATTAACGATAATAACGATAATAACGATAATATCAATAACGATAATAGCTACAATAACGATTATAATAATAATAATTATTACGATAAAGTCGATAATAACGATAATAACTATAATAATAATAATTATTATTACAATAAACAACATAATAACGATAATAATAATAGTAATTATAATAATTATTATGATGAACACGAAAATAATGATATTTGTAATATTAATAATAAAGATAATTACAATAATAACGATAATAATAATAATAATAATAACGATAATAACTATATTTACGTTAACAACGATAAAGATATTGGTAATAATAGCGATAATAACGATAATTACGTTAATAATAATAATAACATTAATAACGATAGAAACGATGATAACGATAATAATAATAACGGTAATGACAATAATAATAATAATAGTAATAACGATAATAATTATAATAACGTTAACAATAATAACAATATGACCGGCAATATTAATAATAATAATAATAAAGATAATAGCAAAAATAATAATTGCAATAACATTAGTAACCATTATAACGAAAACAACGATAATGACGATGACAATAAAAACGATTATTATGATAATAACGAAAATAATAAAAACGATAAAATCGTTAATTGTAATAATCATAATACCGTATAAACGATAATAAATTTAATAATAATAAAAATAATAACGATAATATCGGTATAATTATAACAATAATATCGATAATTACGTTATGAGAAATAATAATAATAACAATAATAACGATAATACTAATAACCATAATAAAGATAATAATAATTATAATAATGACAATAATAACGATACTAACGATAGTAACGATAAGAACAAAATTAACGATAATAACAAGATTTATAAAAATGATAATATCTATAATAATGATAAGAACGATTAGAACTATAATATTAATAACAATAATAACAATAATAACGTAAATAACTACAAAAAATGATTTAAATAAGATATTAACGATAATAAATAGAATAACAGTAATAACAAAAATTACGACAATATTGATAAAAATAAAAACGAAAATAACGCTAATAACAATAATAATAATAATAATGATAATAATAACAATAATAATAATAATAATAATAATATCGATAATAACAATAATAACGATAATTATAATATTATTAACAACAATAATAACAATAATAACGATAATAATGATAATAAAAATTACGATAAAGTCGGTAATATCGATAATAATATTAACAATATTAATTATAATATCGATAATAATATTAACAATATTAAAGATAATATCGATAATAAAAATAACATCATTAACGATAATATCTATAAGCATGATAATAATAATAATAATAGTAATAACGATAATAACGATAATAATAGTAGCAATACTAACATTAATAACAATAATAGTTGTAATAAGGTAATAAACGGTAATAATGATAATTTAATTAACCATATTAGCATTAATAACTATAATATCGATAATATCTATAATAACAATAAAGAAAATAACAATAATAATGATATTAACGATAATAATAATAGTAATAATATAGATAATAACGATAATAACGATAATAATAAATACGATAATATCGATAATTTCGATAATAATAATAATATTAACGATTATATCGATAAAAAAAAGAACAATAATAACAATATTAACATATAAAAATAATAACCATAATAACGATAATGAAAACATTATTATTAATAACAATAATAACGATAATAAAGATAATAATGATATTAACAATTATAATAACAACGATAATACCGATAATATTAGTAATAATAAAAACGAAAATGACTGTATTTAGGATAATAATAATTACAATAATAGAGAAAAGAACGATATTATCTATAATAACAATATTAATAATAACGACACTAACTAAAATAACGATGTAACGATAATAATAACAATAATATTAACAATAATATTAATCATAATAATAACAATAATAGCAATAATAACGATAATGAAGATAATAGAGATAATAATGGTAGCGATAGTAACGATAATAATAATAAAATTAAAAACGATAATTACGTTAATAACGAAAATAATAACAGCAATAATATCGATAGTAACGATAATAATAATAATAATAATTACAATATTAAGGATTATAACGATAATAACGATAATACTAATAAAGATGACAAAAATAGATACAATAAAATTAATATTAATAATAACGAAAATAAGGATAATAACGATGTCAACGAAAATAATAATAACAACAAAAAGGTTAATAAAAATAATAAAGATAAAGTAAATAAGGATAATAACGATGACAATGATGATAATAATAACAACATTAATAAAGTAATAACCATAATAACGATTATACGGATTATAACAATAACGATAATAGAAATAATAATGAGAACGGTAATGAAGACAAACCGATAAAAATGATAATAACTATAATAACAATAATAACAAAAATAACGATAATAATAATAACAATAATAACGATAAATACAATATTAACGATAATAATAATAATAACATTAACGTAAATAGAGATAATTACTATTACAAAGATAATAAGAATAACAATAATAACGATAAAAACGATATAAACGATAACAACAATAATAATAATGATAATAACTATAATAATAGTAATAACAATAACAATAATAACGATTAAAACAATAATTATAAAAAGAATAATAACGATAATAATGATAATAACGTTAAGATTAATGGCAATAATAACGATTTTCACGTTAATAACGATAGTAGTAATAATAATAATAACGATAATAACATTAAAAACGATAATAATTATAATGACGTGAATAATAATAATCATATTAGAGATATTAAGTATAATAAAAACAATAATAATTTAAAAAATAATAATAAGTATAATAGTAACCACAATAACGATTATATCCATAATAACGATAGTAATAATAACGATAATGACGATAATAATAATAATAATAACGATAATAACGATAATTACGAGAATGACGATAATATAAATAACGATGATAAGGATAATAACGTAAACAACGATAAAAATAATAGTAATAAAAACAATAATTACGATAAAAATATTAACGATAATATCAACATTATTAACAGTAATAATAACGATAATTACGATAATAACGATAATATAATTAATAATAATAAAAATAATAACAATATTAACGATAATATCGATAATAACGTTAACAAAAATAATAAAAGTAATAGCAATAATAACGATAATAACGATAATAACGATAATAGCGATAATAATAATAACGATAATAACGATAATAAAGATAATAATTCTAAGAATAATATATATAACATTGATACTAACGTTAGTAACGATAATACTAATAACAATAATAACGATAATAACGTTTATAATGGTAAGAACGATAATAATATTAATAATAATCACAATAATAACGATTATTACGATATAAGGTTAATAATAAAAGTAATAATAACAATATTAAAAATAATAAGTATAATAACGATAATAACTACAATAATAGTAGTAATAATGAAAGTAATAACAATAATAACGATAATAATGCTTATAACATTGTTAACGATAATAATATTAACGATTTTAACGATAATAACCAAAATAATAATAATAATAATGATAAAGATAACAATGATGATAACGATAATAACGATAATAATAATACTAATAATAACGATAAGAACGATATCAATGGCCATAAAGATAATAACGTTTTAATAAATATATTATTAAAGATAATAATGATAATAACGATGCTAACAATAATAGCTATAATAATAATAACAACAAAAGCAATAATAAAGAGAATAACTACAGTATATTTATAATAATAACGATAATAACGATAATAACGATAATAATCATAATAGCAATATTAGCAATAATAACAATGATAATAATAGTGATAATAAAGGAAATAACGATAAAATAGTATCTAACGATAATAATAATAACAGCAATAATAATGATAATAATTTAAGAAATACTAACTAAATTAAGAATAATAACTATAATAACGAATATAACGATAACAGTAGCAGTAATAATAAGAATAATGACAATAATAACGATAATAGCGATTATAATAAAAACAAAAAAAGATAACAACGATACTAACAATAATAACAATAAAAACAATTATAACGATTATATCAATAATAACGATAATAATAATAAAATTAATAACGATAATAACGATTATAACAATAATGATAATAACAATAACATTGATAATAACGACAATAATCATAATAGCTGTAATAATAATAACAAAAGTACCTATTAAAACGGAAATAACAATAATAATAATAACAATAATGATGATAATAACGGTAATAACAATAATACAAATTATAATAATGACGATAATAACGGTAATAATGCGTAATAATAAATACAACAGTAACAATAGTAATAATAGCAATAATAACGATGGTAACGAAATGGAAGATAATGATAATAATATTAATTACGAAATTAAGGATAATAACGATAATAACGATATAAATAATATAAATAATAATAATAATTATAATAGTAATAAAAATAATAACGATAATAAATATGATAACGTTAATAATACAAGTAATAATAACAATAATATCATTATTAAAGATAATAAAGATAAGAACGATAATAATAATCATAATAATAACAATAATTTTCATAACAATATTAACGATAATAACGATAATAACGATAATAATATTAACGATAATATCCACATTATTAATAATAATGACAACGATAATTATGATAATAATGATCGTAATACTAATAACAATAAAGATAATAACAATACTAACGATAATAACGATAATAACGATAATAAAAATAATAATAGTAATAGCATTAATAACGATAGTGACGATAATAACGATTATAGCGATAATACTAATAACAATAATAACGATAATAATAATAACGATAATAACGGTAATGTCGATAATATTAATAACATTATTTACGATAATTTCGACATTAATAATTGTAATCATAACAATATTAGCGATCATAACGATTATATCAACTATAATAATAACGATAATAACGATATTAAAAATAATATTATTATTGTAAGTAACAATAATAATGATAATGATGTTTATAATAGTAATAATAATAACGTTTATAACGATACTAACGTTAATAATGATAATAAAAATAATAACCATAATAACGATAATAATAACATTATTACTAATAACAATAATAACGATAATAACGATTATGACGATAACAATATTATTGACAATAATGTCAATAGTAATAATAATAATAATAACTATAAGAACGATATTAACAATAATAACTATAATAACGAGAATTACGATAATAACGATTGTACTAATAACGATAATAACAATAATAGTAGTAATATTAATAACGATAATAACGATATTTACGATAATAATTATAATAAATATAAAGATAACATCGATACTAACAATAATAACGATAATAATAATAACAATGTTAATAATAATATCGAAAATTAAAATAATAATAATAGAAATAATAACGATAACATCGACAATAACGATAATAATAATAACGATAATAACGATAAGAATAATTATAAAATATCGATAGTAACAATAATCACGACAAAGACGACAATAACGACGATAATAATAACGATAATGACGATAATAATAATAACGATCATATCGTTAATAACGATAATAATAATAATAATAGTAATAGCAATAATAAAGATATTAACAATAATAACGATAATAAAAAAACAACATTAATAACGATATTAATGATAATATTAATAACAATAGTAACGAAAACAAAAATAACAACATTAATAATAATAATAATAAAAACGAAATTAATTAAAATAACGGTGACAACTATAATATTAATAACAATAATAACGATAATAACGATAATAACTATAGTAATAATACTAATATTAACGATAATAACGATATTAACGGCAATATGGATAATAAAAGTAATACTAATAGTCATATTAAAGATAATAACGATAATAACGTTACTAACGATAATAGCGATACTAATATTGACAATATTAAGGATAATATCGTTTATAATTGTAACAATATTCACGATAATATCGATAATAATAATAACAACAAAAACAATAATAACGATAATAATGATAATAACGATAATAACGATAATTATCATAATAACGATAATAACCATGAAAATAATAGTAATAATAAAGGAAATAACGAGAGAAAAACTTTCTAACGATAATAATAATATTAACGATAACGATAATAGTGACTATGATGATAAGAAAGATAACAATAATAATAAAAATAAAAATAATACCGAAAATAATGATGATAATCATAATAATAAAAGTAATAATAACAATATTAAGAATAGTAACTGTTATAATGATTATAACGATAATAGTAGGAATAATAATAACAGTACTAAAAATAATAACGATTATAACAATTATAAGAAAGGTAACTATTATAATATTAACGATAATAACGATAATAACCATAATAATAATAATAATAATCAAGACAACAGCGATATTAACGATAATAATGACAGTAATAATAACAATAATAATTATAATAACGATAACAATGATAATACAGATAATAACCATAATAACAATAATAATAATAGTAATAATTAAGATAATAACGATATTAACCATAATAAGGATAATAACAATAACAATAATAACGACAATAGCAATTATATTTCTTTAACGATATTAATATATATCAAAATAAATATAATATTGATAATAACGATAGTAATAATAATAAAAATAATAACAATAATATTGTTAATAAGGGTATTACCGATGATAATGATAATAATAATATTCATAGTTACTATAATATGGATATTATCGATAATAATAATAACGATAATAACGATCAGAATAATACCGATGAAAACGATAAAATCGAAAATAATAATAATAATTTTAACGTTAATAACCATAAAAATAATAATAATAAGAGCAATAATAACCGTAACACGAAAACAACGAGGATAATAATAACGATTATAACAATAATAGTAATAATTATATTATCGATAGTAACAAGAATAACTATAATGACGATAATAGCGATAATGATAATAACGATAATATCTTTAATAACGATATTAAAAATTATAATAATAGCGATAATAAAGATATTAACGTTAATAACGATAATAATAAAAACAATTATAACGATAATAACAATAATTATGATAATAACAGTAATAATTATAATAGTGATAGCATTAATAACGATATTTACGATAATAATAATAATATAAAAGATAATAACATTATTAACGATAATAACGATAATAACGATAATAACTATATAGACGATAATATCGATAATTAAAATAACAATAATAACGATAATAAAAATAATAATATTAACAAAATAAAGATAATAACGAAATTATCGATAATAACGATAATAATAATAGCAATAATAATAACGATAATAAAAATAATAACAACAAAAATAGTAATAATAATAATATTAATAATAATAATAATGATAATAATAATAATAACGATAAGAACGATAATAACGATAATAAACAAATAATAATAGCAATAAAAACGGTAAATACGATAACAAAAATAGTAATAATAACGATAATAACGATACTAACCACAATAACGATAATAATAATAACAATTATAACGATAATAACGACAATAACGATTATAATGACATTAACGTTAAAGACGATTATAATCATAACGATTATAATAATAAAAATAATATACATAACAACGTTATTAACGATAATGACGGTAATAATAACAATAATAATAAAGATGCAAACGATTATAACGATAAGAATGATAATAATATTTATAATATTAATAATAATCACGATAATAACGTTAATAATATTATTAGTAATAACAGTAATAACAACATTATCGATAAAAACGTTTATAACAAGAATCATAATAAAGATAATAACGATAATATCTATAATAATAATAACAATATTAACGAGAATATCGACAAAAATAATAATAATAATAATAATAACCTTAATAACGATAATAACGCTAGTAAAGATAATAAAAGTTATAATAATAACAATATTAAGAATAATAACTATAATAACAATATTAACGTAAATGACGATGATAAAAGTAACAATAATATTGATATTAACGATAATAACGAATATAACGTTAATAACAATTATAATAATAATAATAATAATATCGATAATAGCTACAATGAGGAAAATAATAATAATTATAATAATAATACTAACGATATAAACGAAAATAACCATAATAATACGACATATTATAACAATAATAACATTAATAATGTGAATAACGATAATAACGATAATAATATATCGATAATAACGATAATATTAATATTAATATTAACAATATTTACGATAATAAAGATAATAAAATTAATAATGTTAATAATAATTATAATAACAATAATAACGATAATAATAATTACAATAATGACAATAATAATAATAATAATAATAATAATCACGATAATAAGTATAATAACGATAATAATAGTAGTAATAATAATAATAACTAATTATATCAATAAAAATAATAATAAAGATAAAAATAATGACAATAATAACGATAACGATGGAAATAATGATAATAACGATGACATTAATAATGGTAAAAACTCTAATAACGATAATAACTGTAATAATAATGACGATATTCAAAGATAATATAGGTAATTAAGATAATAATATTAACGATAATAACGACAAGTTTATCAATAATAATAACGATAATAACATTAATAACTATTATAGCAGTAATAATAATACTAATAACAATAATAACGATAATAAACTTATTAATAATAATAATAATAACAAGAGTAACGATAATAAATATAATAACAATATTAATAATAGCGACAATAACGAAAAAAGCAATAATATTAACTACTATAATGACTATAATAACGATAATATTAATACCAATAATAACGATAATGACGATAATAACCTTACTGACGATAATAATAATATCAATATTAACGATAACACCGAAAATAATAATAACAATAATAATATTAATAATAATAATAATAATAGAAATAAGGATAATATCGATGACAACGAAAATAATATTATTCATAATATTATCGATAATAAAAATAATAACGAAAATAACGTTATTCACGATAATGTCGATAATAATAATAATAATTATATCAGTAATAAAGATAATAGAGATAATAACAATAACAATAATAACGATAATAAAGATATTAACGATAATAATAACAGTAATAATAATAAAGATAATAACGATATTTACGATAATAAAGATATTTACGATAATAATAATAAAAATAGTAACGATAACAACGATGATATCGATAATAACGATAATAATAATAATATTAACTGTAATAACGATAAATACAATAATAACGATATAGATAAAAATAATAATATAGATAATTCCTAAAATAATCATAACTATATTAAAGATAATAACAATAATAATAATAATAGTAATAATAATAACAACGATAATAACGATAATAACGATAATAATAATAACGAAAATAACGCCATTAACGATAATAACGATAATAATAATAATATTAACAACGATATTATCTACAATAACGAAAACATTGAGAATAATAATAAAAATAAAATCGATAATCGCGATAATAACGATAAGAAAACTGATAATAATATCAATAATAGCGATAATAACGATAATAACAATATTAATAGTAATAAAAATTTAGAAAATATCGATAATAAGGATAATAATAATAAAGTTAATAACGATAAAAAAGACATTAACTATAATAATAATGACAATTATAACGATAATAACGAAAATAACAATAGAGACGATAATAACGAAAATGAAATAATAATAATAACGATAATAACGATAATATCAATAATAATTACGACGAAAATAACGATAATAAGGATAAATACGTTAACATCGAAAATAATAATAGCAATAATATCGATAATAACAATAATAACGATAATAATTATAATAATAATAACAAGGATAATACCGATAATTTCGATAATATCGATAATAACAATAATCATAATAATAATATTAACGATAATAATGATAATAACGATATTAATAATAATAATAACACTAAAAACAATAATAATGATAATAACAATAATTATAATAGCATTACAAACAATAATATCGATAATAACGATAATTACGATAATACTTATAACAATAATATCGATAATAAAGAAAAGAAATTTAATAATATTAACAATAATATCGAAGGCAACGATATTAATGATAATTATAATATTTATATATCGATAATAAGAATTATAAGGATAAGAACGAACAAAACTATAAATAAGTAAATAACGACAATTATAACAATAATAATAACGATAATGACGATAATAACGGTAATGACCATAATAACGATTATATTAATAACGATAGTAACGATATTAGTAATAATAATAATAATGATAATAACGTTAATAACAAATATAATAATAAGGTAATAACGAAGTTAACGACAAAACCGATAATAATGATAACAGCAATAATAATAATAATAACAATTAAAATAATAACGCTACTAACTATAATAATGTGAACAATAATAACAATCATAACGTTAAGAACGATAATAATAATAGCAATAATAGCGATAACATCGATAATAACAATAATCGTAATAATAACGATAATAGTGGTAATAACGAAGACAACGATAATAATAATAACAATAATAACGATAATAAGGATATTAACGGTAATAACGATAATAATAATAATAATAATAACGATAATAACGATATTCACGAAAATAAGGATAATAATAATAGCAATATTAACAATAATACCGACATAAATAATAATAAGAATAATAAAGACAGTAACAATAATAATAATAGTAATACTAATGTTAATAACGTTATAAACGATAATAACGATAATAATAATAAAAGTAATAACGATAATAGCGATAATATGGATTTTAATACTAACAATAAAATAGATAGTAAAGATATTAAAGATAACAATAATAAAATTAAATACGATAATAACGACGATAGTAATAATAATAATAACCACAATAATGATATTAAAGATACTAATAATAATAATAATAATAACATTAATAACGATGATAACGGATATAATGTTAATAACCATAATAAAGATATAACTATATAAAATAATAACTATTATAATTAATTAATAACTAAAATAAAGATATTAACAATAATAATATTAATATTAATAGAGATAATAACGATACTAACGATAATACCGATAATAACGATAATAACGATAATCATACTAACGATAATAACGATAATAAGAATGATAATAAAAACGCAAATATAGTTTATATCTACAATAATAATATTAATAATAATATTAATAATAACGATAATAACGATAATATCGATATTAACTATAATAAACATAATTTCGATAGTAACTAATATAGTAATAACAATAATAACGATATTAGTAGTATTATTAATAAAGATAATAACGACATTTACGATAATAATTATAATAATAATAAAGATATTAACGATAGTAATAATAATAATGATAATAATAACAACAATAAAGTCGATGATAATAATAACGATCATAACGCTAATAACGATAATAATAATAATATTATGAACGATATAATCGATAATAATAATAATCATAATAACATTAATAACAATAATAACGATAATAACATTAATAACGATAATTACGATTAAAATAATAATAACGAAAATAACGATAATAACGATATTAACGATTACAATAATAATAATAATATCGAGAATAACGATAATAAGGAGAATAACCACATTAACGATTATAACGAAAAAATAATAATAATAATAACGATAAAAAAGATAATAAAGACAATAATAATAATAATAATATTAATAAAAATAATAATTTTAATGACGATAATATCGGTAATAATAATAAAAACAATAATAATATTATTAATAATACCGATAATATCGACTATAATGGAAATAATAATAATAACAGGAAATAATAATAACAGTAATAGCGATAATAACGATAATAACTGCAATAATAATAATTATAATAAAAACAATAATATCCATAACAATGATAATGACGCCAATAATAATAATAATAATAATAATAATAATATTAATAATAATAACGATAATGACGACAATAATAATAAAATAATAAAAATAATAACAACAATAAAGACAATAAGATAATAATGATAAAAATAATAATAATAACGAAATTAATAAATATAATAAATATAATAACGAAATGGTATTAACGAAAAAATCGGCAATTGTAGTAATAGTAATAACGATAATAACGATAGTAACGACAATAAAAATATTAATAATAAAGAAAATATCAATATTATAGCAAATAACGATTATAACGATAATAGTAATAACAATATTAACGATAATAATGAAAATAATGATAATAATAGTAGTAATAATAACAATAATAACAATAATAACGATAACAAAGATAATAAAGATAATTATGATAATAACAATTATAATAATAACGAGAATAACGATAATAGTAGAATTGATAATAACGATAATAATAATAATAATAATAATGATAATAACGATAATAACAATAATATCAATAATAATAATAAAATTATTAAAAATTATAATCACCAGAATAATAACAATAATACAGGTTATGATAAGAATAATATTAATAATAATAACGATAATAATAATAATAATACTAATAATTCTAACGATAATAACGATAAAATCGATAATAATAATATTAATAAGAGCGATAATAACGTTAATAATAATATGTATAAAATCGATAGTTATGTTATTAATGAAAATATCCATAATAATAATAATAAATATAACAATACTAACGATAATAACAATAACATTAATAACAATAATAACGATTATTAATATAATAACGATAATAGTAAGAATAATAATAATATCGACAATATGGTTAATTCCGAAAATAACGGTAATAATGATAATAACTATAATAACGACAATAATAATAATAATAATAATGCTAATAACGATAATAACGGTAATAGCGATTATAATAAAAACAACAATAAAGATAACAACGATATTAACAATAATAACAATAATGACAATTATAGCGATAATAACAATAATAACGATAATAACGATAATAATAATAACACTAATAACAATAATATCGACAATAACGATATTACAATAATACTAATATCAATTATAACGATAATAACGGTAATAACAATAATAGTAATAATAATAATAATGATAACAATAATAAGGATAATAGCAATAATATGAATAACAAAATTGACAATTATATTGATTATAAAGATAATGATAGTAACGATAATAATAATTATAATAATAACTAAAATTACGATAATAATAATAGAAAAGATAATAATACTAATTATTACAACCATATTAACGTTAATAACGATAATAATAATAAATTTAATAACAATAATAACGTTTATAATGATAATAATAATAACAATAACATTGATAATAACGACAATAATCATAATAACTGTAATAATAATAACAAAAATATCTATTAAAACGGTAATAACAATAATAATAATAACAATAATGACGATAATAACGGTAATAACGATAATAATAATAATAATAATGACGATAATAATGGTAATAAAGCGTAATAATAAATACAACAGTAACAATAGTAATAATAGCAATAATAACGATGGTAACGAAATGGAAGATAATGGTAATCATATTAATTACGAAATTAAGGATAATAACGATAATAACGATATAAATAATATAAATATTAATAATACTTATAATAATAATAAAAATAATATCGATAATAAATATAATAAGGTTAATAATAATCATAATAATAACAATAACTATCATAACAATATTAACGATAATAGCGGTAATGACGATAACAATAATAACGATAATTATGATAATATCGATAATAATTTTAAAACTAATAACGATCATAAACATAATAGTAATAATAATGACATGTATAATGATAATAACAATATTAATAATACAAAAAAAATAATAACAATAATAATAATAGCAACAATAACGATAATTAAGAAAATAAAAATTATAATTAAAACTATACTAAGGATAAGAACGATGTCAACAAAAATATTAATAAGAAAAATAGAGATAATATCGATTATAATAAAAAAAAAAATTAACAATTATATAGATAATTATAATAATAATATTAACAATAATAACAATAATAACAATATTTACGATAATAAGGATAATAAAAAAGACGATATTTACGAATATAACGATAAAAGAAATATTAATAATACCAATAATATGGATAATAAAGATATCGTCGATAATAATAATAACAATAAAAATGATAATATAGATATTAATATTATCAATATTTATGATAATAAGGATAATTGTAATAACAATAATAACGATAATAACGGTAATAACGATAAATATTATAACAATATTAACAATAATAACGATAATTGCGATAACAACGTTAATAATTTTAGTAATTATAACAATAATATTATTACTAACGATAATAACGATATTAAAAATCCTAATAATAACGATAATAACGTTGATATCGATAATAATAATAACAATATTAACAATAATATCGATAATAATAATTATGACAATAACAACATCAAAACAGGTAATAACGATAATCATATAAACGATAATAACAATAATACTAATAATAATACTATCTATAATAACAATAATAATGATAATAATAATAATAATAATAACAATAATTACGATAATAAAGAAATTAACGATAATAATAATGATGATAATTACGATAATAGTGATAATAATAATAACGAATATAACGATATTATCGATTATAATTAGATTTATAATAAAGATAATAATGATAAAAACGATATTAATAATACAAATGTTAATACGTACACGATGATAACAACATGATGATAATAACGATAATAATGATAATAACGATAATAAAAAAATAATAGTATTAATGAAAAGAATAACGATGATACCGATAATAACGGTAATAATAATAATAAATATAAATATAATATCGTTAATAAGGATAGTAATAATAATAATAATAATAATGACTATAATAATGATAACAATAATAACGATAAGGAGAAAAATAACGATATAATTTGTAATCATAAAATCGATAACAACGATTATAACGGTAATATTAATAATAATAATATCGATTAAAAGGATAATAAAGATAAGAACGATTATAATAATAACAATAATAACAATGATAACTATAATAACGATAGTAATAATAATATATATATTGATATATATAGTAATATAGGATAAATATATAGATAGTGTTTATAAGGACGATATTAAATAAAAACGATAATAAAGAAAATGACGATAATAGCGATATTAACGATAATAACAATAATAATAATGATAATAACGATAATAATAATAGCATAACGAATTTTAATGTTAAGAATGATAATAATAATAACATTTATAACCATTATAATATTATCAACGATAATAATAATAATGACGTTAATAATAATAATCATAATAAAGATATTAACAATAATTTCATCAATAATAATAATTCTAAAAATAATAATAATAATAATAGTAACCATAAGAACGATAATATCGATAATAACGATTATAACAATAACGATAGTAACGATAATAAAGATAATAACGATAATAATATTAACGATAAAATCTACATTATAGATAATATTAACAAGTATAATAAAATTAATAACAATAAAGATAATAACAATATAAACGATAATAACGATAATATCGATAATAACAACAAAAATATTATTAATAATTACATTAATATCAATAATAGGATAAAAAAGATTATAACGATAATAATAATAACGATAATAACAATAATATCGATAATATTAATATCAATATTTACGATAATTTCGATATTAATATTTGTAATAATAATAATAATAACGATCATAAAGATGATAGTGTCTATAATAATAACGATAATACCGATATTAATAATAATAATATTATTGTTAGCAACAATAATAATGATATCGATGTTTATAATAGTAATAATAATTACGATTATAACGTTACAAATGATATTAATGCTAATAACGATAATAACGATAATAAAAGGAATAATAACAACGATATTAACGAAAATATTAATAACAATTGTAACGTTAACAACGATAATAAAAATAATAATAATAATAACAATAACGAAAGTAACGATAATAACTATAACAATAAAAACTCTAATAGAGATAATATCGATTATAATAATAATATTAACGATAATATCAGTCTTA
This sequence comes from Vespa crabro, assembly GCF_910589235.1. NCBI lineage: Eukaryota > Metazoa > Arthropoda > Insecta > Hymenoptera > Vespidae > Vespa > Vespa crabro. The sequence continues at coordinate 4,374,088 of NC_060957.1, forward strand.
ATATTAACAGTAATAAGATTAAAAACGATAATAACGATAACAAAAATAATAACCATAACAACGATAATAATAAGATTACTACTAATTACAATATTAACGATAATAACGGTAATAAAAAAAACAATAATGACGATATTAACTAAAATAGTGTTAACAATTGTAACGAAAACAACGATAACAACATTAATAATATTAATAATAATAGCGAAGGTAAGTATAATAACGATGCCATCGATAAAAATAATAAAAATTAGAACGATAATAAAGACAACAACGATAATAATAATACTAATAATAACGATAATAACGATTATGACATTATAATTATTATTGATAATAACTTCAATAGTAATAATAATAATAACGATAATATCGATATTAACGATAATAATAATAATAATAATAAAAATATTAACGATATTGACGATAATAAAAATAATAACACTAATAATTATAAAAACGACAAGAATAATAATAAAATATCTATAGTAACAATAATAACGATAATGACGATAACAACGATAATAATATTACTAATATTAATAATAATAACGAAATTAATATAATAACGATGCCATCGATAATAATAATAAAAATAAGAATGATAATAAAGATAATAACGATAATAATAATACTAATAATAACGATAAAAACGATAATAACAATAAAAGTATTAAAAATAATAACGATAATAACGATACTAACGATAATAGCGATAATAATAATTACAACAAAAACAATATTAACGATAATAACAATAATAACAATTATAATAATGACGGTAATAACGATGACAATCGTAATAATGATAATAACGATAATAACGATAATAACGATAATAAAAATGATAATAATAGTAATAATAAAGATACTAACGAAGTAAAAGATTCTAACGATAATAATAATAACAAAGATAACGATAATAACTATAATGGTGATAAGAACGATAATAATATTAATAATAATAAAAATAATAACGACAATAAGGACAATAACGATAATAATAGTAGTAATATTAACATTATTAAGATTAATAACTATAAAAACGATAATAGCAGCAATAATAGTAGTAATAAAAAAAGTATTAATTATAATTACGATTAAGACGATTTTAACGATAATAATAATTGCAAAAATTACGATAATATCGATAATGATAATAACAATATTAACGATAATATCGAATATAATAATAACATAAATAATTATAATAACGATAATAACGATTATGAAAATAATAATAATAATAATAATAATAATAATAATAATAATAATAATAATAACAATAATAAAGATAATAATGACACAATAATAATAATAATAATAATAATAATAATAATAATAATAATAATAACAATAATAACGATAAAAATAATAGAAAAATAACAATAAAATCAATAATAACGATAAAAGAGATAATAACGATAATATCGATAATAATAAATAGCGATAAAAACAATAATAATATTCACGATATTATTGACAATATTAAAGATAATATTGATAATAATTTAAATACGATAATAATTATCATAATTATAGTAGTAATAACGATAATAACGATATTAAAAATAAAAATACAAATAATAACGATAATATAGATAATAATAATGAAATTCATAAGGTTAATAACGATATTAACAATTATAACGGAAATTATAAAAAAATTGATAACGCTAATATCGATAATAAAGATATAATATTATTAATAATAACGATAGTAACGATTATAATGTAAATAATAATAAAAACAATATCGAAAATAACGATAATAACGGTAAAATCAATAATAATAATAGTAAGAATACTAGTAATAATAATAATGACAAGTACGATAATAACGATAACAACAATAATAACGATAACTATAATAGCGATAATAAAGACTATAATAATAATAATAATAATATCGAAATTAACTATAATAACGATAAAAACCATAATGGCGATAATAACGGAAATATCGATAATAATAATAATAATAATAATAACAGTAATAACAATAATAACTATAATAACGACAATAACAGTAATAATAATAATAATAATAATAATAATAATAATAATAATAATAATAATAATAATAATATCATAATATGAGATAATGACGATAATAAAGATAATGACGACAATAACAATCATAATATTAATATTAATAATAATAACGATAATAACGATAATAATAATAGTATTAATAACAATAATAAAAATAATAACGATGATAACCAGAATAACGATAATAATAATAATAACGTCATTAATAACTATAATAAATATAATAAAGGTATGGTATTAACGATAAAGGCGACAGTAGTAGTAATAGTAATAACGATAATAACAAAAATAGCGGCAATAAAATAATAATAATAAAGATAATAACGATATTATCTAAAATAACAATAAAAGCTATAAGATTAATAATAATAAGGACAATAACAACGATAACAACGACAATAAACATAAAAACAGTAACGATAATACGACAATATTAATAACAATATTAATAACGATAATAACGATAAAACAATAATAACGATAATAACTATATTAACGATATCAATAATAACGAAAATAACGTTAATTTCGATATTAATAATAGCAATATTAAAGATAATAACGATAATAATAATAATAATAACGACATTAATAACTATAATTAATATAATAACGATATGGTATTAACGATAATAACGACAATAGTTTTAATAATAATAATGATAAATACGATAATAACGACAATAAAAATAATAATAATAATGATATTAACGATAATATCGAAAATAACGATAATAACAGTAATAGTAATAACAATAATATCAGTAATAACGATAATAGCGATTATAACGATAATAATGACAGTAATAATAATAATAATAATAATAATAATAATAATAATAATAATAATAATAATAAAAATATTAATGATTACAACGAAAATAATGAAAATAATGGTAGTAATAATACCAATAATTACAATAATAACGAAAAAAAAGATAATAATGATAATTACGATAATAACAATTATAATAACAACGATAATAACGATAATAACAAATAATAAATAATAAAATAATAATAAAATAATAATAACAACATTAACGATAATAACAGATATAGTAATAATAATAATAACGATAATTACGATAATAACGATAATAATAATAATAGTTACAATAATATTCCCCACAATAATAACAATAATAATGGTTATGATAAGAATAATATTAATTATAATAACGATAATAATGATAATAATAATAATAATAATAATAATAATAATAACAATAATAACAATAAAAACGATTATGATAGGAATAATATTAATAATAACAACGATAATAATGATAATAACGATTATAACTTAAATAATGATAATATTAATAATTATTATAACGATAATAACGATAATATCTATAATAATATTAATAAGAGCGATAGTAACGTTAATATTAATAACTATAAATTAGACAATAATGATATTAATGACAATAACTATAATAATAATAATAAATATAAAAATAATATCTGTAATAACAATAACAATAATAACAATAATAACTATTATTACGATAATAAGGATAGTAATATTGACTATAATAATGATAACAAAGATAATAACGGCAATAATAAATAATATAATAATATCGATAATAAGGTTAATTACGAAAATAACTTTAATAAGGATAATAACAATTATAACGACAATAATAAGAATAATAAAAAATATACTAACGAAAATAACAACAAAAGCGATTATAATAAACAACACTAAAGATAATAACGATATTAACAATAATAACGATAATAATAATAACAATAATACGATAATAACGATAATAATAATAAAAATTATAACGATAATAACGATAATAGCGAAAACACCGATAATAATAATAATAATACCGATAATAAAGATAATAAAGGTAATAATAGTAATAACAGTAATAATAGTAATAATAGCAATAATAACGATAATAACAATAATGACGATTATAATAATAATGACAATAACGGTAATAGTGATTAAAACGATAATAACGATATTAATATAATAAAAATAAAGATAATATCGAAAATAAGGGTAATAATAATAAAATTAATAACGATAAAAAAGACAAATAATGATAAATGTAATAACATTAATAACAATAATAAAAATAATTACCATAATAGTAATAATGACAATACCGGTAATAGTAATTAAAACGATAATAACATTATTAACATAATAAAAATAAAGATAATATCGAAAATAAGAGTAATAATAATAGAATTAATAACGATAAAAACGACAAATAATGATAAATGTAATAACAATTATAATTATAATAACGACAATAACCATAATAACGATAATAAGCAAAAGAACAACAGTAGTAACGATTATTACGATAATAATGGTATTAATAATAGTACTAATATCATTAATAACAATAATAAAGATAATAACGGTATTAATGTTAGTAACGATAATATAAATAATAATGTCAACAATTATAACGATAAGGACGTAAATAATAATAACGGTAATAACGATAATAAAAAAAATGTTAATAGCGATAATAATTATAAAAATAATAATGATAATAAACATAATTACGCTAATAAAGATAATAATAAAAATAATAATAATAATCACAATAATAACGATTAAATCGATACTAACGGTAATAACCATAATATAAGGAATTATAATGATAATAACAATAATAACTAAAATATCGATAATAACAAAGATAATAATAAAAATAACGATAAGAAAGAAAATAACGATACTAAAAATAATAATAATGATAATGAAGATAATAATAATAATAATAACAACAATAATTACGATAATATCGATAATAATTATAACAATAATAACGATAAAAACGATAATAACGGTAATAATAATAACAATATTAATGTGAAGGACTATATTAACGAAAATAATAATATTAATCTTAACTATGATAACGATAATAACGGAAATAGAAATCGAAATTATGACAATAATAACACAAATATTGATAATAACTATAATATCGATAAAATATTAACATTAATAACGACAAAACAGATAATAATTACGATAATAATAATAGTATTAACAACGATAATAACAATAATGACGTTAATAGCGTTAATAATAATAATAATAATATTAATAAATTCGACAATAAGGATACTTACGATAACAATAGTAGTAATAAAAGCAGTAATATCAATTATAACGTTAATAATGGTAATAATGGTAATAAAAACAATAACATCAACAATAATAGATGTAATTACCTAAGAAAAAACAACGTTAATAACGTTCATAACAAAAAAAACCGTAATAGCGACAATAATAATATCAACAATAACTTTAATAATAAAAATAACGATAATAACTATAATAATAAAAGTAATAATAATAATAACAATAATTAAAGATAATGACAATTATAGCAATAATACTGATAATAAAGATAAAAATAAAATAATAATAATAATAACAATAATAACGCTAATATTGATAATAATAAAAATAATAATAATAATATCAAGAATAACAATAGTAAGGATGATAATAATAATAATAATATCGATAACAGAGATAATACCCATAATAATAATAATAATAATAATATTAATAATAATAATAATAATGATAGTAATGATAAAAACGAAAATAATAGTTGTAATTATAACACTAATCAAAATAATAAAAGTAATAACAATATTAATAATAATAATATTTACAATAACAACGATAATGAGGATAGTCATAATAATAACGATAATAATGACGATAATATCGATAGTAACAATAATATTGATTATAAAGAAATCAATTATAAAAATAATAATGATATTATCAATAATATCGGTATTAATAATTACAATATCAACGATAAAAACAATAATAATATCAATAATAATAACGATAATGGCGGTAATAATAATAATATCATTGAAAACGCTAATGACGATAATAACGATAATAACGAAAATATTATCGATAATAACGAAAATAATAACAATAATATTGATAATAACAATAATAGCGATAATAATGATAATAATTACAATTATAATAACTAAAATTACGATAATAATAAAAACAATATAAACGATAATAATGATGAATCAATAATATCGATATTATTAATTACAACAATAACAATAATAACGATAATTATATAATAACGAAAACAATAATAAGGATAATAACGAAAATAAAGGTAATAATAATAATTATAATTACGATAACAACGATAATAACGATACAAACGATATGAACAATAATAATATTAACAATAATATCGATAACAACGATAATAACGATAATTATAATAGTTAAATTTCTATAATAAGGATTATAACGAAAGAACGACAATTATAGTAACAATAAAAACAATAATAATGATAATAATGATAGTAATAATATTAATAAGAACGATAATAATAATAATATCGATAATAATAGAAGTAATAATAAAAATAACAAAAATAACGATATTAACGATAACTATAATAACTATAATTACGATAATAACAATAGTAATAATGACAATAATATCGAAAACAACGATAAAAACGATATTATTAGTAATAAAAGTAAAGATAATATCGGTAAAGTGGATAATAATAATAATATTATATTCGATAATAACGATATTAAAAATAATAATAATAATAATAACGACAATATCGCTAATAGTAACAACTATAAATTCGATAATAATGATATTAATGAAAATAACTGAAATAATAATAGTATATATAACAATAATAACGATAATAACAATAATAATTATAACATCAATAACAATAATTACGATAACGATAGTAATAATTACAATAATGACAATAACAAAGATGATAATGATAATAATAATAATAAAAATATTATCGATAATAAGGTTAATTACGAAAATAACGGTAATAAAGATAATAACAATAATAACGACAATAATAATAATAATAATAGTAACGATACGAACGATAATAACGATAAAAATAAATATAAAAATAATGATAATAACGTTATTAACGATAATAACGACATTACTAGTTACAATAAAAACGATAACCTATAATAATTATAATAACGATAATTATAAAAACAATAATTACTATAATAACGATATTAACAAAAATAATAATAATAAGGATAACAACGATAATATTGAAATAACGATAATAATAATAACAATTATAACAATAATAACGATAATAATAATAATAATAATAATAATAATAATAATAATAATAATAATAATATTATGGAAAATAACGATAAATTCGCTAATAATAATAGTATTAATAACGATGATAAGGATAATAACGATAACATCGATAATAGCAATATCAATAATATCGATAATAACTATAATAATGATAAGAATGAAAATAATAATAACGATAATAGTGATAACAAAAATAATAACGATAGTAATAATGACAAATATATCGATAATAACTGTAATCATGATAACAATAATATCGACAATTACGATAACGTCGATAATAATAATAACATGTATAATGATAATAACGATAATAATAATACTAACAGCAACAATAATAACGATAATAACGATAACAATAATAACATTAATATCGTTAATAACTACAATAATGATAATAACGATTCTATTTATAAAAGTGATAGCAATAATAACGATATTTACAACAATATTAAAATTAATAATGTTAGAGAAAATAACTATATTAACGATAATAACGATAATAACGATAGTAACGATAAAATGATACTAACGACATTAATAATTGTAAAAGCAACAAATAATATCAATACTAAGGATAATATCGATAATAACAATAATAACGATAATAACGATAATAACCATTATAAAAATGAAAATAGAAGTAACAATAATAACGATAATCTCGATAATAGCCATAATAATAATTCGATAATAACGAAAATAATAATAATAATAATAACGGTTATAACGACAATAACGATAATAGCTATAATAATAATAACGATAATAACAATAATAATTATAAAATTAAAATTGATCGTAACAATAATAACGATAATGTTGATAATAATAATAACAGTAATAACGATTATAACGATAAAAACTATAATAACGATAACATTAATAAAATTAATAACGATACTTATTTTAATGACGAAAATAATTATTGTAATAATAACGATAAATACGATTATTCAAACAATAATAATAACGATAAAAACGATAAAAGCAATAATAATAATTACGATAATAACGATAATAGCAGCAATAGTAATAATAATAATAACAATAATAATTATAACGATATTAAAAATAATAAGAATAAAGTCAATAACGATCCTAACGACAATAACGATGATATTAATAACAATTATAACGAAAATAACGATAATAACGATTATAACTGTTTTAAGAATATTAATAATATTAAAGATAATAACGATAATACTGATAATAATAATAATAATAATAATAAAAATAATAATCATAACAATAATAACGATATTAACGGGAACGACGATAATAATAGTGATAATATCGATAATAAGGATAATAACGATAACATCAATAACAATAATTACAATAATGACGATAATAACTAAAATAATCATAATAATAATAATGATATCAACGATAATGAAGATGAAAACGATTATAATAATAATCATAATAAGCATAAGAACGATAATAAGTAATAATAAGTAATAAGATAATAAAGGTAATAAGGATAATATTGATAACAACGATAATAACGATAATAACAATAATAATACAAATAAAAATAAAGATAAGAACGATATTAGCGTAAATAACGATATTAATAATAATAATAATGACGATAATAACCATTATAATGGGAATAACGATAATAACGATAATATTTATAATAATAAAATCGCTAGTAACAATAATAACGATAATAACGATAATAATACTAACTATAATAAAGATAAGAACAATAATAATTTTAATAACGATAATAATTATAATAATAATAGCAATAATAACGACAATAACGATAACAACGTTAATAACATTATTAATAATTACAATGATAACGAAACTAAGAATAATAACGGTGTAAACGATAATAATTATAACAATAACATCGATGATAAAGATAATAAAGATAATAATAATAATAATAACTATAATAACGTATATAATGATTATATCTTTAATAAAGATAATAATAGTGGTAATAATAACAATAATAACATTATTAACAATAATAACGATAATAACGTTATTATCGATAATATTAAAAATAAGTAATAACGATAAAAAAGTTTCTAACGATAATAATAATAACATTAATAATAATGATAATAATAGAAGTAATACAAACTATATTAAGAATAATGACTATAATATCGATTATAACTATAACAGTATTAGTAATAATAACAATAATAACAATAATAACGATAGTAAAGATTTTAACAATGTTAACGATAATAATATTAACGATAATAACGATAATAACAATAATAATAATAATAATAAAGATAACAACGATATTAACGATAATAACGACAGTAATAATAAATATAATGACAATAATAACGTTAACAAAGAGAATACCGATTATAACGATAATAATAATAATAATAATAGTAATAATTAAGTTAATAACGATATTTACGATAATAAGGAAAATAGCAATAACAATAATAACGACAATAACAATTAAAATCATAATAACGATATCAATATTTATAAAAATTACAATAATGCTGATAATAACGAGAATAACAAAAATAATATTAGTAATAATAACCATAATAACACTAATAATGATAATAACGATATTAACGATAACAATAGTTGTAAAAATAATAATAACAATAATAGCGATAATAAGGATATTACCGATAATAAGGATAATTACAAAATTCATAATAACTATAATGCGAATAATACCGATAATTATAATAACGATATTAACGATAATATCGATAATAATAATAATATTCTTTATGATATGATCGATAATAATAATAATCATAATAACATTAATAACAATAATAACGATAATAACAATAATAACGATAATTACGATTAAAATAATAATAACGAAAATAGCGATAATAACGATATATACAATAATAATAATAATAATAATAATATTATCGAGAATAAAGATAATAAAGATAATAATAATAACGATTATAACGAAAAAATAATAATAATAATAACGATAATAAAGATAATAAAGACAATAATAATAATAATAATAATAATAATAATTTTAATGACGATAATATCGGTAATGATAATAATGACAATAATAATAATAAGGATAAGAAAGATAACAGAGATTATAATAATAACGGTTAAAAAGATAACAACGGCAATAATCATAATAGCAATAATATCGATAAAAACTGTGATAAAAATAGCAATATTAACGATATTAAAGAAAATAGTAACAATAATAATAACGATAACTACGATAATACCATTAATAATAATAATAATAAAAACGAAAATAAGTATAATAACGGTGACATCAATAATATTAATAAAAATAATAATGATAATAACGATAATAACGATAATAATAATACTAATACTAACGATAATAAAGATAATAACAATCGTATTAAAGATAATAACGATAATAACGCTACTAACGATAATAGCGATAATAATAAGAACAACAAAAATAATATTAACGTTAATAATTATAATAACAATTATAATAATGACGATAATAACGATAACAACGGTAATAATGATAATAAAGATATTAACGATAATAACAATGATAATAATAGTAATAAAAAAGATAATAACGATGTAAATGATCCAAACGATAATTATAATAACAACAATAACGATAATAACGAATATGATGTTAAGAATGCTAATAATATCAACAATAATACAAACAATAATGACAATCACGATAATAAAGATAATAATAGATGTAATAATAACAATATTAAGAATAATAAATATAATAACGATAATAACAATAATAATAGTAGTAATAAAAAAAGTAATAACAGTAATAACGATAAAAACGAATGTAACGAGAATAATAAGTGTGATAATTACGATATCATCGATAATAATAATAACAATAATATCAATAATAACGATAATAAAGATAATAACGATGATATCGATATTTATAAATAGGATAATATCGGTATCATCGATAATAATATTATTAATAAGAGCGATAATAACGTTATCAGTAATAAGTATAACACCGATAGTAATGATATTAATGATAATATCCATATTAATAATAATAAATATAACAATACTAACGATAATAACAATAACAATAACAACAATAATAACGATTATTAATATAATAACGATAATAGAAAGAATAATAGTAATATCGAAAATATGGTTAATTACGAAAATTATGGTAATAATGATAATAACTATAATAACGACAATAATAATAATAAAAATAAATATAATAATGATAATAACGATAATAGCGATTATAGTAAAAACAACAATAAAAATAACAATGATATTAACAATAATAACAATAATAACAATTATGGAGATAATAACAATTAGAACTTAGATAGAGATAATAATAATAACACTAATAACAATAATATCGACATTAACGATAATTACGATAATACTAATAACAATTATTACGATAATAACGATAATATCAATAATATTAATAATAATAATAATAATAATGATAAAAATAATAAGGATAATAGCAATAATAATAATAACAAAATTATCGATTATATTGATTATAAAGATAATGATAGTAGCTATAATTATAATTAAAATAATAACTATAATTACGATAATAATAATATAAAAGATAATAATACTAATGATTATAACCATAATAACGATAATAACGATAATAATAATAAAATAAATAACGATAATAACGTTTATAACGATAATAATAATAACAATGACATTGATAATAACGACAATAATCATAATAACTGTAATAAAAATAACAGAAACAACTATTAAAACGTTATTAACAATAACAATAATAACAATAATAACGATAATAACGGTAATAATGACAATAATACTAATAATAATGACGATAATAACGGTAAAAACGAGTAAAAATAAATACAACAATAGCAATAATAACGATGGTAACGAAATGGAAGGTAATGGTAATAATATTAATTACGAAATTAAGTATAATAACTATAATGACGATATAAATAATATAAATAATAATAATAATTATAATAATAATAAAAATAATAACGATAATAAATTTAATAGCAATAATAATCCTGATAAACATTATAGTAACGAAAATAACGATAATAACGAAAGTAATAGTTGTAATAATAACTCTAATCACGATAAAAAAAATAACAACGGTATTAATAATAATAAAAAAAAAATATCGATAATAAAGATAATAGCTATCATAATAACGATAATAACGATAATAATGGTAGCAGTAATAACAATAATTATAATAATAACGATTATAACGATATTGAGTATTACAATTATCAAGACAGTAATGATAAAAACAATATGAATGATAATAACGATAATAGTGATAATATCAATAAAAATAATAATATTTACAATAATAACGATAATTACAATAATAGTAAAAACAATAATAACGGTGAGAACGATTATGAGGATAATAATAAAAACAATATAACTATATTACGATAACAACATATAATAATAATAATATTAACGGAAAAAATCATAATAATAACAATTATAAAGATACTAACGATTATAATGATAGTAACGATAATAATAATATTAATAACAATAATAACGATAATAACCATATGAACAATAATAATATTAACAATAATATCAATAATAACGATAATAACGATAATTATAATAATAATTATAATTATAATTATAATATATTTCTATAATAAGGATTATAACGAATGAACGAAAATTATAGTAACAATAAAATCAATAATAATGATAATGATGATAGTAATAATAATAATAAGACTAATAATAATAATAATAATATCGATAATAATAGAAGTAATAATAACAAAAATTGCAAAAATAACGATATTAACGATAACAATAATAACGATAATAACTATAATATCGATAATTATAATAACGATAATGACGATAATAACATTAATAACGCGTAATAATAATTATAATAATAACAATAGTAATAATAGCAATAAAAACGATGGTAACGGTATGAAAGATAATGATAGTAATATTAATAACAATATTAAGGATAATAACGATAACATCAATATTAATAAAAACATAAATATTGATAATAACGATAATAGCGATAATAAAAATAATAACGATAATAACGATAATAATAACATTAATAATAGCGATAATAACAATAATAACGATAATAACGATAATAACGATAATAACGATAATATCGATAATATCGATAATAATTATAACGATAATAACGACAATAATAATTTTAATTTTAAAGATAATAAGAATAATGATAATAACATCGATAATAATAATAACAATAATATCGTTAATAAGGGTGATTACGAAAATAACAGTAATAACGCTAATATATATAAAACGATAATAATAATAATAATAAAATCGATAATAACGATATTAACTATAATATCGATAATAACTATAATTACGATAATAACAAGAGTAATAATGACAATAATATCGAAAACAACGATAAAAACGATATTAATAGTAATAAAAGTAAAGATAATATCGGTAAAGTGGATAATAATTATAATATTATATTCGATAATAACGATAATAAGAATAATAATAATAATAATAACGAAATTATCGCTAATAGTAACAACTATATATTCGATAATAATGATATTAATGAAAATAACTAAAATAATAATAGTTCATATAACAATAATAACGATAATAATAATAATAATAACATCAATAACGATAATTACGATGATAACGATAGTAATAATTACAATAATGACGATAACAAAGATGATAATGATAGTAATAATAATAAAAATATTATCGATAATAATATTCGATAATTACGAAAATAACGCTAATAAAGATAATGACAATAACAACGACAATAATAATAATAATAATAACGATACGAACGATAATAACGATAATAATAAATACAAAAATAATAACGTTATTAATAACGTTATTAACGATACTAACAACAGAAATAATTACAATAAAAACGATAACCTATAATAATTATAATAACGATAATTATAAGAACAATAATTACTATAATAACGATATTAACAAAAATAATAATAATAATAATAACGTTAATATAGAAATAACGATAATAATAATAAAAATTATAACAATAATAACGATAATAATAATAATAATAATCAAAATAATAATAATATTATGGATAATAATTATAATTACGATATTATCAATAATAATATTAACAATATTAACGTTCATAATGATAATAAAGATATCAATGAAAATAATGATAATGACGATAATGATAATAACAATATTACCGATAATTACGATAATAATAACAATAATATTAACGATAATATAGATAATACCATTAACAATAATAATGTTATTATCGATAATAATTGTAATAATAATAAAGATATCAACGATATTAACGATATAAACGATAAAAAAATAACAATAATAAAGATAATAAAGATAATAATGATAATAACGATAATAATATTTATAGAAATAAATATAATACTGATAATAAAGATAATAACGATAATATAAATAATAACGTTAATAATAATAACAACAATAACGATTATAACGATAATAACGATTATAATAATAACGATAATGAGGTTGATAATAATAACTATAATAGCACTAATAACAATAATAATTATAATTATAATAGCAATAGCAACGATAACAAGTATGATAACATTATTGATAATAATAATGATAACGAAACTAAGAATAATAACGGTGTAAACGATAAAAATAATAACAATAATATCGATGATAAAGAAAATAACGATATTAATAATAAAAATAATATCGAAAATAACGATTATAATGACAATAACGTTAATAATGCTAATAATAATAGCAATAATAACGATAATAAGGATAGTAATAATAATAATAGTAATAAAAATAAAACCGATTATAACGGTAATAACGATTACGAAGATAATATTAACAATAATAAGATAATAGCGATATAAATGATAATAACGATGACAACGATTAAAATAATAACAATTATACCGATAATAACGGTAATAACGACAATAATTATTTTAATAATAATAATAATAGTAATAATAACAATAATAACGATAGTAACGTTATTAATAAAAATACTGATAAATTTAACAATAATAACGATAGTGATGAAAACAAAAATTTTAATAATAACGATAATTTCTATAATAGTGATAATAATAATAACGATAATAACGATAATAACGATAAAATTATAATAACAATAATAATAAAAATATTATTATTAACAATAATAACGAAAACAACGACAATAGTGATAAAAATATTAATAATAAAATAGAAAATAATGTTAATAACGATGAAAACGATAATTATAATATCAATATTAACGATAATAACGATAATAACGATTATACGCATTATAACAATTCGATAATGAGAATAATAACGATAATAATGATAGTAACTTTAATAACGATTACAACAATAATAACGATAAGAATAATAACGATAATAGCGAAAATAAAGATAATTACAATAATAATAATAGTAATAAAAAGATGGTAACAATAAAAACGATTGTAATGATTATAACGATAATAATAATAATAATTTTAACATAAATAACGTTAATAACGATAATTATTTTAATTGAAGTAATAATAACAATATTAACAATGTTTGCATTAATAATGATATAAGGATATTATAGTGGTAACAATTAAAGTAATAACAGTAATAACGATAATAACAATAATAAGGATAATAATTACAACGATAATAACGATAGTAGTAATAATAATATCGATAGTAACAATAATGACGATAATTACGAAAATAACGATAATAACGATAATAATAATAAAATTAATAACGATAATTACGTTAATAAAGACAATAATATTAAAAATAATAACGATAACAACGATAATAAGGATAATAGTAATAACGATAATAACGACAATAATAATTTTAAAAATATTGATAAGAACGATAATAACAATAATAATAATAATAGTAATAATAAAGAAAACGATAATAACTATAATTACGAAAATAATAATGATAATAATAACGATAATAACGATAATAACGATAATTGCGATAATAACGATTATAATGAAAAATAACGATAAAAAAGATAATATTAGTAATAATAATGACGATAATAACAATATTTACGATAATAATAATAATAATAAAAAATATAAATACGATATTAACGATAATAATTATAATGGAAAAAACGATAATTACGATAATAACGATGTTAACGTTAATAATAGTAAGGATAACGATAATGTCGATAATAATAACTGCACTATTAACGATAATTTAGATAATAATATTAATAATAAGGATTATAACTGTATCAGCGATAATCACCATAATAACGATAATAATGATAATATAGGAAATAAGGATAATAATAATAACAATAATAACGATAATAACGATATTAATGATAATAACAACAATAAAAATAATAGTAATAATAATTAAAACGATAATAACGATTATAATAATAATAATAATAATAACAATAATGATAATAACGAAAATAATAATTATAATAATGATAATAATAATAATAATAATATCGATAATATCGATAATAACGGTAATAATAATATTATTAATAACAACAATGACAATAATAACGATAATAAGGATAATAATGAATACGATAAAGTCGATAATATCGACAATATTATTAACAATATTAATGATACTATCGATAATAATATTAACAATATTAACATTAATATCGATTATAATAATAACATTATTAACGATAATATATATAAAAATTATAACAATAATAATAATAACAGTAATAACGATAATACCGATAATAATGACGATAATAATAATAACGATAATAAGGATAATAACCATATTAATAGTATTAATAGTAAAGATAACAACGATTTTAACGATAATAATGACAGTAATTATAACAATAATAACGATATTAACGATGAAAATTATAATACCGATAATAGCTATAATAACAATTATAATCCTATTAACGATATTAATATTTATAATAATAACAATAATATTGATAATTACGATAATAACGATAATAATAGTAGTAATAATAACAATTATAACACTAATAACGTAAAAAACGATAATAACGATAATAATAGTTGAATAATAACAATAATAACAATAATAACGATAATAAGGTTATTAACGATAATATCTATAATTATTATAACCATATTAACAATAATAACGATATTATCAATCATAACAATAACGACAATAACGATAATATCGATAATAATAATAATAACTATAATAATGATATTAACAATAAGAATAAAAGTAATTATAAATACATTAACGTTATGATCGATAATAATAATAATAATAACTACACTAATAAAAATAATAATAACAATAAAAACGATATAAACGATAACAACAATAATAATAATGATAATAACTATACTAATATTAATAACAATAACAATAATAACGATTATTACATGAATTATAAGAAGGACAATAACGATAATAATGATAATAACGTTAATAATAATAGCAATAATAACGATTTTAACGTTAATAACGATAGTAATAATAACATTAATAACGATAATAACATTAAAAACGATAATAATAATAATGACGTTAATAATAATAATCATATTAGAGATATTAACGATAATAATAATTATAACAAAAATAATAATAATAATAGTTATCATAATAACGATAATATCGATAACAGCGATAGTAGTAATAACGATAATGACGATAATAATAATAATAATAACGATTATAACGATGATTACGAGAATGACGATAATATTAATAACGATAATTTCGTTAATAACGTAAATTACGATAAAATAATAGTAATAATAACAATAATAACGATAAAAATATTAACGCAAATAACGATAAAAATAATAGTAATAATAACTATAATAACGATAAAAATATTAACGATAATATCGACATTATTAACAATTGTAACAACGATAAATACGGTAATAACGATAATAAAAGTAATAATAATGAAGATAATAACAATATTAACGATAATATCGAAAATAACGATAATAAAAATAATAATATTAATAGCATTAATAACGATAATAACGATAATATCGATAATAGCGATAATAATATTAACGATAGTAAATATAATAAAGATAATAATTCTAAGAATAAAATATATAACATTGATACTAACGTTAATAATGATATTACTAATAACAATAATAACGATAATAACACTTATAATGATAAGAACGATAATATTATTAACAATAATAACAATAATAACGATTATTACGATATAAGGATAATAATTAAAGTAATAATAACAATATTAAAAATAATAAGATTAATAACGATAATAACTACAATAATAGTAGTAATAATGAAAGTAATAACAATAATAGACATAAAAACGATTTTAACGATTATAACGATAATAACGATAATATCTATAATATTAATAACATTATTTAGAATAATATCGATATTAATAATTGTAATAATAACAATAATAATTATCATAACTATAATAGCGATTATAATAAAAACGATAATAACGATAATAATAAAAATATTATCGTTAGTAACAATAATAATGATAACGATGTTTATAATTGTAATAATAATAATGATTATAATGATAATAACGACAATAATGATAATAACGATAATAATTATATTAATAAAATGAACAATAATAACGATATTAACGAAAAGATTACTAACAATTGTAACGTTAACAACGACAATAAACATAATTATAAAAATAATAGCAATAATTACAATAATAATAATAATAATATATACGATTTTAACGAAAATAGTAATAATAATAATAACGATAATAAAGATAATAACGATAATGATAATAATAATAATAATAATAATAATAAAAATAGAAACAATAATTTGCATAATAACGATAATAATACTGGTAATGTTAAGAATAATAACAATTATAACGATAATAAAGATTATGACTATAACAATATTATTCATAATAACGTCAATAGTAATAAAAATAATAATAACGATAATATCGATATTAGTAGTAATATTAATAACGATTATAACGGTAATTACGATAATAATTATAATAATATTAAAGATAATAACGATAGTAACAATAATAACGATAATAGTAATAAAAATATTAATGATAATACCGAAAATTATAAAAATTATAATAACAATTATCACGATAATAACGATAATAACGACAATAATAATAATCTTATTAAAAATATGAACGATAATAACGATACTAACAATAACAGCGATAATAATAATCACGATAATAATAATAATAAATTAAGGATAATATCGTCAATAATTGAAAATATATTCAAGATAGTATCGATAATAATAATAACAACAAAAACAATAATAACAATAATTACTATAATAAAATTTATAATAATAACGATAATAACGATAATGACGATAATAATAATAATAACAATATTATCGATAATACAAATGATAATAAAAGTAATAATATAATTAATAACGAAAAAAGAGTTCCTAACGATAATAATAATGACGACAATAACGATAATAATGACTATGATGATAAGAAAGATAATAATACTAATAATAATAAAAATAATAACGAAAATAACGATCATAATAATAATAATAGATGTAATAATAACAATATTAAGAATATTAACTTTAATAACGATTATAACGATAATAACCATAATAATAATAATAATAATAATAAAGATAACAACGATAATAACGATAATAATGACAGTAATAAAAACAATAATGACGATATTAACGTTAACAACGATAATAACGATAATAACAAAAATAACAATAATAATAATATTAATGATTATGATAATAACGATATTTACGATAATAAGGATAATATCAATAAAAATAATAACGATAATAATGATAATAATATGCAAGATATCGTCGATATTATCGATAATAATATTATCAAATTTAACTATAATAACGATAATAATATTAACAATATTAAGGATAATATCGAATATAATAATAATATTATAAACCGTAACGTCGATAATAATAATAATAATAATAACATTATTAACGATAATAACGATAATAACTATAATAATAATAACGAAAATAAAAATAATAATAATATTAACGATAATAATAACAATAATAATAATAATAATAATAATAATAATAATAATAATAATAATAATAAAGATAGTACCAATAGTAACGATAATAACGATAATAACGATAATAACTATAATAACGATATTTTCGATAATAATTATAAGAATAATAAAAGATATTAATGATAGCAACAATAATAACGATAATAATAATAGCAATATTAATGATAATATCGAAAATAATAATAATAATAATAGCAATAATAACGATAATATCGATAATATCGATAATAATAAAAACGATAATAACGATAAGAATAAAAATAAAATTTCGATAGTAACAAGAATAACGACAATTACGATAATAACGATAATAACAACGATAATGACGATGATAATAATAACGATCATAACGCTAATAAAGATAATATTAATAATAATAGCAATAATAATAATATTAAATAAAATAGTAATAACATTAGTAACGAAAACAACGATAATAACATTAATAATAATAATAATAATAAAGAAAGTATGTATAATAACGGTGACAACTATAATATTAATAACAAATATAACGATAATAACAGTAATAGCGATAATAAGGTTATTACCGATAATAAGGATAATTATAATATTCATAATAACTATAATACGGATATTACCGATAATAATAATTTCGATAATAACGATAAAAAGGATAATAACCATAATAACGATTATAACGAAAAAATAATAATTTTAATGACGATAATAACGGTAATGGTAGTAGATATAATATCAGTATTATCAATAAAAACGATAACAATAATAATAATAACGGTTATTGCAATAATAATGCTAATAATAAAAATAAAGATTACAAAGATAACAACTATATTAACGATAATAACGATAATAATTATAATCATATTAATGATAGTAACGATAATGACGACAATAACAATAATAACGTTAAAGCAATAATATTAATAAGGATATTAACAATAATATTGTTAATAGTAATAAAAATTTTAACAATAATATCAATAATAATAAAAATATCAATAATAATAATAAGGATAATAAAGATTACAGAGATTATAATAATAACGATTATAGCAATAATTATTGCCGATAACGGCAATTATGATAATAGCAATAATAACGATAACAACTGTAATTAAAATAACAATATTAACGATATTAAAGAAAATAGGAATAACAATAATAACGATAACAACGATAATAACATTAATAATAATAATAATAATAATAAAAACGAAAGTAAGTATAATAACTGTGACATCGATAATAATAATAAAAATAATAACGATAATAACGGTAAGAACGATAATAACGTTAATAAAATTTATATAATAATAATAGTAATAAAAATAAAATAATATCAATAATAACGATAATATCGATAGTAATTATAACAAAAATATTGAAGATAATAATAATCATAATAACTGTAATAAGGATAAATACGATAACATCGATAATGATAATAATAATAATAACGATAATAATGATAATAACGATAATAATAATAAGAAACAAAAAATTAAAAACAATGATAACGACATTACTAATAATAATAATGGCATTACAAGCAAAAATATCGATAATAACGATAATCATAATAATAATTATAACAATAATATCAAAAATAACGATAAGCTATAATACTAATAACAATAATATCGTTGACAACGAAAATAACGATAATTATAATAATAATATATAGATAATAAGGATTATAACGATAATAACGAACATAACTATAAAAAAGTAAATAACGGCAAATATAATAATAATAATAACGACAATGAAAATGACGATAATGACGATAATAACGAAAATGACGATAATAACGATTATAATAATACAGATAGTAACGATAATAGTAATAATAATAATAATGATAATAACGATAATAAAGAAAATAATAATAATGATAATAAAGATAACAAAAATATTAACGATAATAACGATAATAATAATAATATTATAACAGCAATAAAAATAATAATTGTAATACAAAAATCGATAAAAATAATAATGATATTAACGGTAAAATAGATAATAATAATAACAAAATAAACGATAATATCGATAACAATAGTAAATATAATGACAATAAAAACAAAAATAACGAAAATAACGTAAATAATATTAACGATAATAACGATAATATTAATAATACAAATATCGATAGAAACAAAAATAACGATAATGAGGATAATAATGATAATAATAACTGCAATAATAACAATTTTATAGTTAAGGACGATAATAATATTAATTACAATAATAACATTATCAACGATAATAATAATAAAGACGTTAATAATAATAATTATAAAAAAGATATTAACGATAATAACAACAATAATAATTATAACAATATTAATAATAGTAACTATAAGAACGATAATATCGATAAAAACAATAATAATAATTACGAAAGTAACGATATTAACGATAATACCAAAAACAATATTATTGATAATATCGATAATAATATTAATAATCATAACGATAATAGCTATAATAACGATAATAGTAATAATAAAAGATATAATAACGATAATATTGATAATAACGATAATAATAATACGATAATACCGACAATACCAATAATAATAACATCGATAACAACGATAATAACGATAATAATATTAACAATAATATCGATAACTACTATCATTCCTATAATTATAATAATAGTAATATCGATAATAAAGATAATTACGAAAAAAACGGTAATAACGATAATAACGATAATAACGGTAATAATTATAACAATAATGACGATAATAACGATAATAACGATAATAATTATAATAACGATAATTATAACAATAATAACGATGGGAAAGATTATGAAGATAATAATAATAACAATTATTACGACAATAATAATAAGAATATGAACGATAAAACGATATTAGCGATAATAATAATAATAATAATAAAGATAATAACTAAATTGACCATAATAACAATAATTGTGACAATTACAATAATAATAAGAACAGCAATAACCATATTTCCGATAATAACGATAATTACAATAACAATGATAACGATAATAACAATAAGTACAATTCTAATAATGACGATAATAACGAAAGAAGTAATAATAATTATAACGATAAAAATGATAATATCATTAATAATAATAACAATAATAAACATAATAAAGCTATCAAAGATAGTAATTGTAGTAAAAAAAGCAGTAATGACACTACTAAAGATAATAACGATATTAATGATAATAATAATATCGATAGTAAGCAAAATATCAATAATAATAATAACAACATTAACGATATTATCGTTAATATTAGCAATAATAGTAACTATAATAACGACAATAACGATAATAACAATATTAATAATAACTATAGTAACGATAATATCTATAATAAAAAATAAAATATTATCGGTAATAACGATAATAATAATAAAAATAACAACGATATTATCGATAATAACTGTTATATTATTAATAATAACGATAATAACGATATTAACGATAACAGTAGTAGTAATACTAACAATAATAACAATACTATCGATAATGATGTTAACGGAATTAATAATAACTTTAATAATTATAATAATAATAACAATACTAACTATAAAAACGATAACAATAATAGTAATAGTAATAATAATAGCAATAATAACGATAATAAAGATAAAAATAATAACAATAATAACAACAATAACAAAAATAGCGATAACAATAATAACAATAATAACGTTAATAACGAAAATTACGATAATTCTGATAATAACAATAATAATGATAACGATAATAACGAAGTAGTAATAATTATAAATACGATTATAAATATAATATCGATAATAATAATAATTATAATAATTAATATAATAACGATATAAACGATAAGAACAATAATATTATTAAAAACAATAAAGATAATAACGATAATAATAATAATAATAACAATAACAAGGATAATAACAATAATAATAATAAGAAACTATAATTATGATTATAAAGATAATGATAATAAAGATAATAATTATAATAATAACAAAAAGAATAACGATGATAATGATACAAACGATAATAATAATTATAACAATTAACATAATAACGATTATAACGATAAAAATAATAACATAAATAACGATAATAACGATTATAACGATAATACTAATACTAATAATAACAATAATAACAGCAAGAACGATAAAAAATATAATAACTTTAATAACGATAAAAACGATAATAAAGAAAATAACGATAATAATAATAACAATAAAAACTATAATAACCATGATAATGATATTATAGTAAGAAAAATAAAGATAATTTCGATAGTAAGGACAATAATAATAGTAATAATAACGATAATAACGATAATATCGATAATAATTATAACGAAAATAACGACAATAATATTATTAATATTAACGATAATAAGAATAATTATAATGACATCGATAATAATAATAACAATAATATCGATAATAAGGGAAATTATGAAAATAACAGTAATAACGATAATATATATAAGACGATAATAATAATAATAATCAAAACGATAATAAGGATAATAACGATAATAACGATAATAACGATAATAATAATAATAATGATATAGAAAGTGACGGCATTAACGGTAATGACGATAATAAAAATAATATTGATAATAACAATAATTATAATTATAATAATAATAATAAAAAACATAATATCAGTAATAATAATAACAATAATAACGATAATAAAGAAATAACGGTAATAATAATAACAATTATAAAGATAATAACAACAATATCGATATTAGCGATAACTATAATAACTATGATTACGATAATAACAATAGAAATAATGACCAAAATATCGAAAACAACGATAATAACGATATTAATAGTAATAAAAATGAAGTAATATCGGTAAAGTGGAAAGTAATAATAATAATATATAGGATAATAAGGATAATAATAATAATAATAATAACTATAATATCGTTAATAGTAACAACTATAAATTCGATAATAATGGTATTAATGAAAATAACTAGAATAATAATAATACATATAACAATAAAAACGATAATAACAATTATAATATTGACATTAATAACGATAATTACGATAATAACTATAGTAATAAGTACTATAATAACGGTAATATGATATTAACGATAATAATAATAATAATAATATTATCGATAATAAGTATAATTACGAAAATACCGGAAATAAAGATAATAACAATAATAACGACAAAAATAATTATAATAATAATAACGATACTAACAATAATATCGATAATAATAATACTAATAATAAAAGAGATAATGACGGGATTAACGATAATAGCGATAGTAATAGTTACAATAATAACGATAATGATGATAATAATAATAATAACGATAATTATAAGAACAAAAGTTACTATAATAAAGATATTAACAATAATAATAATAAGATTAATAGCTATTATAAAGATAATAAAATTAATAATAATAATAATGGCGATATTATAGATATTAACGATAATAATAAGAACAATAATAACGACAATAGTAATTATAACAATAACGATAATAATAATAATAATAATAATAAGTATGATAAGGATATTAACGATAATAACGCTAATAATGATAATAACGATAATAACGATAATAGCGATTGTAGTGACAATAAAGACAGTAATAAGAATAATAATAATAATAATAACGATAATAATAATAATACTAATAACGATAATTACATTAACAACGATAATAGTAATAATGACTTTAATAGTAATAATCATAATAAAGTTATTATCGATAATATCAATAATAATAATAATAATAATAGTAACCATAATAACGATAATAAAAATAATAACTATAATAACGATAATAACAATGAAAATAATAGTAATAATAGATATATTAAAGTTAGTAAGGATAATAACCATTATAATATTAATAATAATAACATTAAATACGATAGTAAAGACAATATTATTAATAATATTAACGTTAATAGGTATAATTACTAAATAAAAGTTAATAGTAATAACAATAATAACGATAAAAACGATAGTAAAGGTAATAACAATAATAATAATGATAATAACGATAATAATAATAGCAATAATAACGATTTTTAATGTTAAAAATGATAATAATAATAACATTTATTACCATTACAACATTATCAACGATAATAATAATAATGACGTTAATAATAATAATCATAATGAAGATATTAATAATAATTTCAACAATAATATTCTAAAAATAATAATAATAATAATAGTAACCATAAGTACGATAATATCGATAATAACGATTATAATATTAACGATAGTAACGATAATAAAGATAATAACGATAATAATATTAACGATAATATCAACATTATTGATAATATTAACAACGATAATTTTGATAATAACGGTAATAAAATTAATAACAATAAAGATAAAAACAATATTAACAATAATATCGATAATAACCATAATAACAACAAAAATAGTATTAATAATTACATTAATAACAATAATTATTTATAAAAATGTTTTTAACGATAATAATAATAACGATAATACCAATAATATTGATAAAATTAATATCAGTAATTACGATAATTTCGTTATTAATAATTGTAATAATAACAATAATAACGATCATAAAGATGACAGCGACTATAATAATAACGATAATACCGATATTAATAATAATAATAATATTGTTAGTAACAATAATAATGATAACGATGTTTATAATAGTAATAATAATAACGATAATAACGTTACTAACGATATTAATGATAATAACGATAATAATGATAATAAAAGGAACAATAACAACGATATCAACGAAAATATTAATAACAATTATAACGTTAACAACGATAATAAAAATAATAATAATAATAATAATAACGAAAGTAAAGATAATAACTATAACAATAATAACAATAATAGTGATAATATCGATTATAATAATAATATTAACGATAATATCAGTCATAATATTAATTGTAATAACATTAAAAACGATACTAACGATAATAAAGATAATAACAATAATAATAATAATAATATTAATATCAATAATAACAATAATAACGTTAGTAACTATAATAACGATAATAATAACATTATAACTAATTACAAAAATAACGATAATAACGGTAATAAAAGAACAATAATAACGATATTAACGAAAATAGTGTTAACAATATTAACGAAAACAACGATAACAATATTAATAATAATAATAATAATAGCGAAGGTAAGTATGATAACGCTGACAACTAAAATATTAATAATAATAATAACGATAATAACGATAATAACGATAATAATGATAATAATAATACTAAAAATAACGATAATAACGATATTTATGAATATCATATTAAAGATAATAACGATGATAATTATAATAATAATAAAGATATCATCTATATTAACAATAAAAACGATAACAATTAAAATCATATTAAAGATAGTAACGATAGTAGCGATAATAAAATAATAATATAAATATCAATAATAACAATAATAACGATAGTAGCAATAATAATCATAACAATATAACCGATAATATCGATAATAATAAAAATGACAATAATCATAATAAGGAAAATAAAGATAGTAGCGATTATAGTAATAATGATTAAAAAGATAACAACGACAATAATGATAATTGCAATAATAACGATAATAATGGTAATAAAAATAACAATAATGACGATATTTAAGAAAATAGTAAAAACAATAATAACGATAACAACGATAATAACATTAATAACTATAATAACGACAATAATAATAATAAAATATCTAAAGTAACAATTATAACGATAATGACGATAACAACGATAATAACATTAATAATATTAATAATAATAACGAAAGCAAGTATAATAACTATGCCATCGATAATAATAATAAAAATAAGAATGATAATAAAGATAATAACGATAATAATAATACTAATAATAAAGATAATAACGATAATAACAATAATCGTATTAAAAATAATAACGATAATAACAATACTAACGATAATAGAGATAATAATAATAACAACAAAAACAATATTAACGATAATAACTATAATAATAATTATAATAATGACGGTAATAACGATAACAATCGTAATAATGATAATAACGATAATAACGATAATAAAAATGATAATAATAGTAATAATAAAAATTCTAACGGTGTAAAAGATTTTAACGATAATAATAATAACAACAATAACGATAATAACTATAATGATGTTAAGAACGATAATAATATTAATAATAATAAAAATAATAACGACAATAAGGACAATAACGATAATAATAGTCGTAATATTAAAAATATTAAGAATAATAACTATAAAAACGATAACAACAGCAATAATAGTAGTAATAAAAAAGTAATAATTATAATTACGGTAAAGACGATTTTAACGATAATAATAATTTCAGTAAATACGATAATATCGATAATAATAATAACAATATTTACAATAATATCGATTATAATAACAACAATATTGACGATAATACCGACAATAATAAAAACAATAATAACAGTAATAAAGATAATAACGATAATATCGTTAATAATAATAATGATAATAATGATAATAGCGATAAAAACAATAACGATATTAACGATAATATTGACAATATTAAAGATAATAATGATAATAATTTAAAAACGATAATAATTATCATAATTATAGTAGTAATAACGATAATAACGATATTAAAAATAAGAATAATTACGATAATATAGATAATAATAATAAAATTCATATAGTTAAAAATGATAACGATAATAACGGAAATTATAAAAAAATTGATAACGGTAATAACGATAATAAAGATATAATATAATTAATAATAAAGATAGTAACGATTATAATGGAAATAATAATAATAACAATATCGAAAATAACGATAATAACAGTAAAATCAAGAATAATTGTAAGAATACTAGTAATAATAATAATGAAAATTACGATAATAACGATAATAATAATAATATTAACAATATTATTCCTCCCAATAATAACAATAATAAAAGTAATGATAAGAATAATAATAATTATAATAACGATTATAATGATAATAACGATAATATCTATAATAATGATAATAATAATAATTATTATAACGATAATAACGATAATATCGATAATAATATTAATAAGAGTGATAGTAACGTTAATAGTAATGACTATAAATTAGATAATAATGATATTAATGAAAATAACTATAATAATAATAATAAATATAAAAATAATAACTATAATAACAATAACAATAATAACAATATTAACGATTATTACGATAATAAGGATAGTAATATTGACTATAATAATGATAACAAAGATAATAACGGCAATAATAAAAATTATAATAATATCGATAATAATAGAAGTAATAATAACAAAAATAACAAAAATAACGATATTGATGATAACAATAATAACGATAATAACGATAATATCGATAATTATAATAACGATAATGTCGACATTTGTAATAATAATTATAACGATAATAACGTTAATAACGATAAAAATAATAACAATTATAACGATAATAACGATAATAACATTAATAACGACAATTATAATAATTACAATTACAATATTAACGATAATATCGATATAATAATAACGATATTTACGATAAATGTAATAATAATAATAACGATAATAACGATAAAAAGATAATAATAATAATAATATTGACGATAATAACGGCAATTGAATAAAATACTAACGATGATATCGATTATGACTATAATATAAATAATATAATTAAATATATTGAGGATAATAGCGATAACATCGATCATAATAACAATAATATCGTTAATAACATCAATAACGATAATAAAAATAATTATATAACAATAATAAAGATAATAACGATAATAACAGTAAACATATTAATAATAATAACAATATTAACAATAATACCGATAGAAACGATTTCAACGATAATAATTGTAGTAATAATAACAATAATAACATTACTAACGATAATAACGATATTAAACGTACTAATAATAACGATAATAACTATAATATGGATAATAATAATAACAACGTTGATGATAATGTCTGTAATAATGATAATAATAATAATAACGATAACAACGATAATAACGATAATAATAATTATAATAATAATAAAAATAATAATAATAAAAATAATTGCGATTATAATTATAATAACGATAATAATAGGAATACTAATAAAAATAATAATGATAATAACAATGATAACGATAATAATAAGAAGAATAAAAAAGATAACAACGCTATTACCGATAATATAGATAATAATAATAATAATAGAAACAATAATAACGACAGAAACAATAATAACTATAAACTAATATCGATTATAACGATAATAGTAATAATAATAATATCGATAGTATCAATAATAACGATAATAACGATACTAATAATAATAATAATAATAATATTGCTTATAACGCTATAAACGATAATTACGATAATAGTAATAAAATCAATAAAGATTATAACGATAATAATTATTATAATAATAAGTATAATAACGAAAATAATAATACAAACGATAATAATACTAATGTTTATAACCATAATAACGATAACAACGATAATAAAAAAACATTAATAACGATAATTACGTTTATAACGATAATAATAAAAACAATAAAATTGATATTAACGACAATAATTACAATAACTATAATAATAATAACAAAAATAACTATTAAAACGGTAATAACAATAATAATAATAACAATAATGACGATAATAAGGATAATAATAACATTAATAATAGCGATAATAACGATAATAACGAGAATAACGATAATAACGATAATAATAATAACATTAATAACGATAATACCGATATTAACGTAAATAACGATAATAATAATAGCAATAATAACTATAATAATCATAATAACGATATTATAGTAATAAAAATAAAAATAATATCGATAATAAGGACAATAATAATAGTAATAATAACGATAATAACGAAAATATCGGTAATAATTATAACGAATATAACGACAATAATAATATTAATATTAACGATAATAAAAATAATAATAATAAAGTCGATAATAATAATAACAATAATATCGTTAATAAGGGTAATTACGAAAATAACAGTAATAACGATAATATATATAAAACGATAATAATAATAATAATAAAATCGATAATAACAATATTATCGATAATAACAGTAATACTAATCACAATAATAACAATAGTAATCAATTAACGATAATAATAATAACAATTATAAAGATAATAACTAGAATAACGATATTATCGATAAATATAATAACTATAATTACGATAATAACAATAGTAATGATGACAATAATATCGAAAACAACGATAAAAACGATATTAAAAGTAATAAAAGTAAAGATAATATCGGTAAAGTGGATAATAATAATAATATTATAATCGATAATGAAGATAATAAAAATAATAATAATAATAATAACGATAATATCGCTAATAGTAACAACTATAAATTCGATAATAATGATATTAATGAAAATAACTGAAATAATAATAGTACATATAACAATAATAAAGATAATAACAATGATAATAAAAACATCAATAACGATAATTACGATGATAACGATAGTAATAATTTCAATAATGACGATAACAAAGATGATAATGATAATAATAATAATAATAAACATATTATCGATAATAAGGTTAATTACGAAAATATCCGTAATAAAGATAATAACAATAATAACGACAATAATAATAATAATAATAACGATACGAACGATAATAACGATAATAATAAATATAATAATAAATATAATAAGCTTATTAACGATAACCTATAATAATTATAATAACGATAATTATAAGAACAATAATTACTATAATACCAATATTAAAAAAATAATAATAATAAGAATAACAACGATAATATAGAAATAACGATAATAATAATAACAACTATAACAATAATAACGATAATAATAATAATAATAATAATAATAATAATAATAATAATATCATGGATAATAATGATAATTACGATCATAATAACAGTATTAATAACTATAATAACGATAACAACGATAAGAACGATAATATTAATCTTAATAATAACGAAAATAAGGATAATGACGACAACAACTATAATAATAATAATAAAGACAGTAAAGATATTAACGATATTAACGATAATAACAATAATATCGATAAGAATAAAACGATAATAACGATTACAGTAATAATAATAATATCGATAGTAACAAAAGTAAAGATAATGACGATAAAGAAAATAATAATATTAACGATAAAAACGACATCAACGATAACAGCGATAATAATGTAAATAACACTAATAATAACAATAATAACGATAATAACAATTATAATGAGAACATTATTATTGATAATAACGGTAATAACTATAATAATAATAATAACATTATTAATGATAATAACAATAAAAACGATATCAAAACGATAATAAAAATATTTATAATAATAACGAAAATAGAGATAATCACGATAAAAACGATACTAATAATAATAATCATAATGATTATAATGATAATAACGATTATAAGAAAAACAATAATAATAATAATAACGATAATAACGATAAAAACGATAACAATAATAACGAGAATAACCACAATATCGATAATAATAACAATATTCACGAGAATAACGATAATAATAATAATAATAAAAACAATAAAAACGATAATAAAGATTGTACGATAATAATATTAACGGTATAACGACAATATTCATAATAATAATGACGTTAATAATGATAATGACGATAATTACGATAATAATGATAATAATAACTATATCTACAATAACGATTATAGCGATAATAATAAAAACGATAATAATAATAATAATAATAATAACAATGATTACGATGATAACGATAAAAATAATATTAATAATAATAACGATAATATCTATAATAACGATACTAAAAATAACAATAATAATAATAATAACGATAAAATCTATAATAACGAAACTAAAAATAACAATAATAAATATAATAATAGAAATAACGATTACAACGATAATTAAAATTACATTAATGACGAAAATTATGATAATTACGATAATAATGAAAAGAATATAAACAATAACAATAATAACGAAAAAATTATAATAACGATAATAAAAATTATAATAACGATAACAACGATAATAATATTTCTAATAATAATAATAACACTAATACTGATAGTAACGATAATAAACATAACAATAAAAACGAAAATAATTATAATAACGATAATAAAAATAACAATAAAAAAAACAACGGTAATATCGACCATAACTGCAATATTATTTATAATAACTATAATAACGATAAAAAGGAAAGTAACTATAATAACAATGATATTAATAACGTTAAAAACAATAATAAAATTAATAACGATAATAATAGTAATAACAATAACAATAATAAAGATAATAATAATAAAACTTATAACGCCAATTATGAAAACAAGGGAAATAATAACATTAATAATAACTATAATTACGATAATGGCGATAATAATTGTAGTAATAATAATAATAACGATAATAACGTTAATAACGAAAATAACGATTATAATATTAAGTATAATATCAATGATAATAATATTATTGATAATAAGGTTAATTACGAAAATAACGGTAATATAAATATTAACAATAATAACGACAATAATAAGAATAATAATAAAAACGATACTAACGAGAATAAAGATAATAACGGTATTAACGATAATAACGGTATTAACGATAACAACGATAGAAATAATTACAATAATAACGATGATGACGATAATAATGAGAATAATGATAATTATAAGAACAATAATAATTATAATAACGATATTAACAATAATAATAATAAGAATTACAACGATAATAAAGAAATAACGATAATAATATGAACAAATATAACTTTAATAACGATAATAACAATAATAACGATAATAATAATAATAATAATAATAATAATAATAATAATAATAATAATAATATTAAGGATAATAGCGATAATAATAATTACAATAATAATGATAATAACGACAATAATGATAACAAGGAAAATAATTATAATAAAAATATAAATAGAAACGATAAAATGGTAATACTTACGATTATAACGATAATAACGTTAATAACGATATTAACCATAATAAAATTAATAATTATATTTACGTTAATAACGATAATAATATCAGCAATAATAGCGATAATAGCGACAATAACGGTAACAATAATAATAACATTATTGACGATATTAACGATTATAAAACCAAAAACTACGAAAATTACGATAATAATTATAACAAATAACGATAATAACTACAATAATTATAACAATAACAACGATAATAAAAATAATAACGATAATAACGATAAAATCAATAATAACGTAATAATAATGATTACAACAATAATAACGACAATAACGATAATAATAATAATAATGATAATAGTAATAAAAACGATAATAATAAAAATAATAATAATAACGATAATAACGATAATAGTACATGTAATAATAATACTAATAACTATAATAATGGTAATAACGATAATAATGATAATAACGATTATAATAACAACGATAATGCCGATAATGGTAGTATTAATAATGACAATAATAATGATATTTACGATAATAATAATAACAATAATATGGAAAAGAACGATATTATCTATAATAACGATATTAATAATAACGATATAAACTATAATAACGATGAAAAGATAATAATAACATCAATATTACCGATAATATTGATAATAATAATAATGATAATAGCAATAATAACGATAATAAAGATATTAACGGTAATAATGAGAATGATAATGACGATATAATAATAATAATAATATCAAAAGTAACAATAATTACCATAATGACTATAATGACGATAATAATAATAACGATAATAACGATAGCAATGATAATAACGATAATAGCGATAATAATGATTATTATAATAACGATAATAACGACAATAATAATAATAATAATAGCGTAAAAAGGGATAATAAGTACGTCGCCGATAATAATAATAAAAATAATATCAACAAAAAAGATAATAACGATAATAATAATAAAAATAATGACGATTTTAACGATATAAAGATAATATCAATAACGATAATAAGGATAAAAATCTTTAAAATAATAACGATATTAAAGATTTTAACGATAAACATAATAAGGATATTGACGATTATAACGATAATAATGATAATAATAATAATAATAATAATAACATTAATAATGTTAATAGCGTAAATAACGATAATAACGATAATACATACAATAATTATAACGAACATAACGATAATAACGATAATTATGAAATTAATAATAATAATAATATCGATAATAATGATTATAACGATAATAACTATATTAACTATAAAAACGACAATAAAATTAATAATAATAATGAAAATAATAATACCGTTAATGACGATAATAGCGATAATAGTAGTAGAAGTAATATCAATAATAACATTAATATCGATAAAAAGATAATAACGATAATAAAGATAATAATAATAACGATATTAACGATAATAACGATAATAACGATAATAATCTTAACAATAATAATGTTATTAGAGATTTTAAGGATAATAATAATAATGATAATATCGATAATAACGATAGGAATAATAATTTAATATCGATTGTAACAATAATAACGACAAAGACGATAGTAACGATAATAATAATAACGATAATAATAATAACGATCATAAAGTTAATAATAAAAATCATATTAAAGATAATAACGCTAATAACAATACTAACGATAATAGCGATAATAATAATAAAGATATTAAGGATAATATCGGTAATAATTGTAACAATATTAACAATAAAAACGATAATAATAATAACAACTAAAACATTAATAACGATATTAACTATAATAAAATTTATATTAATAACGACAATGAGGATAATAATGATAATAGAAGTAATGATAACAATATTAAGAGTATTAAATATAATAATGATTATAAAGATAATAGTAGTAGTAATAATAACAGTAATAACAATTATAACGATAATAATTATAATGACGTGAATAATAATAATCATATTAGAGATATTAAGGATAATAAAAACAATAATAATTTAAAAAATAATAATAAATATAATGGTAACCATAATAACGATAATATCCATAATAACGATAGTAATAATAACGATAATGACGATAATAATAATAATAATAACGATAATATCGATAATTACGAGAATGACGATAATATGAATAACGATGATAAGGATAATAACGTAAATAACGATAAAAATAATAGTAATAAAAACAATAATTACGATAAAAATATTAACGATAATATCAACATTATTAACAGTAATAATAACGATAATTACGATAATAACGATAATATAATTAATAATAATAAAAATAATTATATTAATAATAATAATAAAGATAACAACGCTATTAACGAAAATAATGACAGTAATAATAATAATAATAACGAAGATAACGTTAACAATGATAATACCGATAATAAAGATAATAACAATAATAATAATATTATTAATTTTGATAATGACGATATTAACTATAATAATATTAGTAATAATAACGATAAGAGAAGTAATAATAACAATAATAACAATTATAGCGATAATAATGTTATTACCGATAATAACGATAATTATAATATTCATAGTAACTATAACAAGGATATTATCCATAATAACAATAACAATAATAACGATAATAACGATAATAACAATTGTAATAGAAGTATTAATAACAATATTAAGAATAATAACAATAAAAACGATAATAGAAATAAAAATAGTAGTAATATAAAATGTAATAATCATAATAACGATAAAAACGATTTTAACGATAATAATAATGACGATAAATAGGATAATATCGATAATAATAATAACAATAATATCGATAATATCGATAATAATAATAACGTTAATAACTATAATTACGAAAATAACGATTAAAACGATAATAATAATAAGAGTAATAATAACCACGAAAATAACGTTAATAACGATAGCAATAATAATAACATTAACAATATAAATAATTACAATAGTAACGATAATAACATTATGACGATAATAATAATAATAATATTAACGATAATAGCGATAATGAAGATAATAACGATAATAAGGATAATAACATCATAGTTATTAACGACAAAAACGACAATAAAAATAATAACAATTACAATTATAAAGATATTAATGAAAATAACGATAATAATGATAATAACGATAATAATAAAATCGAAAATAATGACAATAATAATAATAATAATAACGATAATAATGGTAATAACGATAACATCGGTAATAATAAAAACAATAATATCGATAATAACGATATTAACGATATAAAAATAATAATAATAATTTCGTTAATTTGGTTAATTACGAAAATATCGGTAATAACCACGATAACGGGATTAACAATAAAATCGATAATAACGATAATAACGACATTAAATGTAATAATTATAACGATAATAACAGTAATGATAATAGTAATTATAATAATAACGATAATAACGATAATAACGCGTAATAATAATTACAACAATAAAAATAGTAATAATAAAAATAATAACGATGATAACGATATTGACGATAATAATAAAAATAATATCGTTAATAACGATAATAACGATAATAAAATTAATAATAATATCGATTATAAGGGAACTAACGATAGCAAGGATAATAAATATATCAATAAAAACGATAATAACGATGTTAACGATAATAAAGATAATAACAATAAGACCGATAGTAATGATACGATAATAACGATTACTGAAATGATAATATTACCTATTGTTTTAATAATAACGATAATGACCTTAATAATAAAAATATTAATAAGGTAATAACGATATTAACGACAAAAACGATAAAAATGATAATAACAATAATAATAAAAATAACAATTACAATAATAAAGATAATAACTATAAGAATGAGAACAATAATAACGATCATAGCGTTAATAATGATAATAATAATTGCAATAATAGCGATAACATCGTTAATAACAATAATCGTAATAATAACGATAATAGTGGTAATAACGATGACAACGATAATAATAATAATAGTAATAACGACAATAACGATATTAACCAAAATGAGGATAATAATTATAGAAATAATAACAATAATAACGACAATGAAGACTTTTACGATAATAATAATAACGATAATAACGATAATAACGATAATAATAATAATTTTAATAACAAAGGATATAACGATATTCAGGAAAATAACGATAATAATGATAATAACGATACTAATAAAAATAATAATAACAATAATAACTATAATAACGATAATAATGATAATAACTATAATAATGATATTAACAATAAGAATAAAAGTAATAATAAAGACATTAACGTTATGAACGATAATAATGATAAAACGATACTAATAAAAAAAATAATAACAATAATAAAGATAATAATAATAAAATTAATATCGATAATTACGTTAATAACTATAATAATAATAGCATTAATAACAATAATAACGATAATATTAATAATAATAGTAATAACAATATTAAGGATAATAAAGATAATAATGATATTACTAATAATGATGACAACGATAAAAACAATAATATTAATATTAATAATAACGAAAATAAGGATAATATCGATAACAACGATACTATTAATAATAATTATCAAGATAATAACATAATTAACGATCATATTGTTAAAATGATAATAACATTACTAATAATAATATTAATATCAATAAAAACGATAACAACACTATTAATGTGATGAATATGAACGATAATAACAATAATAAGGATAGTAAGAATTACAATAATAACGATACCACCGACAATAACAATAAAAATAATAATAATAATAACGAAAATAACGATAATAACGATGTCAACGATAATAATAATAACAATAATAAGGATAATAACGATGACAACGATAATAATTATAACAATATTAATGATAATAACGATAATAACGATTATACGGATAATGGATATACGATAATATCGATAAAAGTAATAATAATAAGAACGATAATGAAGATAAAACGATAAAAATGATAATAACTATAATAACGATAATAACAATGAAAATAGTAGTAATAATAGAGATATTAAAGATAGTAACGATAATAACAATAATAATAATAACGATAATAACAATAACGTCGATAATATTAATAACAAAATTTACGATAATTTCGATATTAATAATTGTAATCATAACAATAATAACGATCATAACGATAATAGCAACTATAATAATAACGATAATAATGATATTAATAATAATATTACTATTGTAAGTAAAAATAATATTGATAACGATGGAAATAATCGTAATAATAATAACGTTTATAATGATACTGACGGTAATAATGATAATAAAAATAATAACCATAATAACGATAATAATAACATTATTACTAATAATAACAGTAACGATAATAACGGTAATAAAAACAACAATAATAACAATATTAACGAAAATAGTAATTACAATTGTAACGGAAACAACGATAACAGCATTAATAATAATAATAATAATTATAGCGAATGTAAGTATGATAACGGTGACACCTATATTAATAACAATAATAACGATAATAACGATAATAATAATAATCGTATTAAAGATAATAAAGATAATAACGATATTAACGGTAATAACGAAAATAATAATGACAACAAAAACAATATTAACGATAATAAGTGTAATAACAATTATTATAATGACGGTAAAAACGATAACAACGGTAATAATGATAATAACGATAATAACGATATTAACAATGATAATAATAATAATAATAAAGATAATAACGAAGTAAAAGGTTCTAACGATATGAATATTTACAACAATAACGATAATAACGATTATGATGATAAGAACGATAATAATACTAATAATAATAAAAATAATTCCGACAATAACGACAATAAGAATAATAATAGAATTATTAATAACAATTTTAAGAATAATAACTATAAAAACGATAATAACAATAATAATAGTAGTAATAAAAAAGTAATAATTATAATAACGATAAAAACGATTTTAACGATAATAATAATGACGATAAGTGGGATAATATGGATAATAATATAACAATATTAGCCATAATACCGATAATAATAATAGTAGTCATAATAAACATAATAAAGATTATAACGACACAATAATAATAATAATAATAATAACAATAATAACGGTAATATCGATAAAAATAATAGAAAAATAAAATAATATCAATAATAACGATAAAAAGTATAAAAATGATTATATCGATTTATAAAATACGATAATAACGATATTATCGATAATAATAATAACAATATTAACAATAATATTGATAATAATAACAACAATATTGACGATAATATCGATAATAATAATATCAATAATATCAGTAATACCGGTAATAACGATAATATCGGTAATAATAATAATGATACTATGTTAATAGCGATATAAACAATAACAATATTAACGATAATATTGACAATATTAAAGATAATAATGATAATAATTTTAAAACAATAATAATTATCATAATTATAGTAGTAATAACGATAATAACTATATTAAAAGTAAAACTAATAACGATAAAATAGATAATAATAATAAAATTTATAAAGTTAATAAAGAGAATAACGATAATAACGGTATTAATAATAAAATGGATATCGCTAATAACGATAATAAAGATATAATATTATTAATAAGGATGTTAATAATGATTATAATGGAAATAATAATAATTACAATATCGATAATAACGATAATAACGTTAAAATAGATAATAATAATAGTAATAACATTAGTAATAATAATAATGATAATTACGTGATAACGATAATAATAATAGTTATAATAACATTATAACAAGAATAACGAGAACAACGATAATAACGAAATCTATAATAACGATAATAAAGACAATAATAATAACAATAATAATATCGATAATAACTGTAATATTGATAGTAACCATAATAACGATAATATCGATAATAATAATAATAATAATAGTTACAGTAATATCGAAAATAACGATAATAACGACAGTAATAATAATAATAATATTAATATCCATAATGCAGATAATGAGGCCAATTAAAATAATTATATAATATTAGTAATAATAACGATAATGACGATAATAATAATAGTATTAATAACAATATTAAAAATAATAACGATATGTTATTAATGTTAAAGACGACAATAGTGATAATAGAAATAACGATAATAACGATAATAGCGACAATAAAAATTATAATAATGAAGATAATAACGATATTATGGAAAATAAAGATAAAAGCTATAAGAATAATAATAATAAGAACAATATCAATGATAATAACGGTAATAAACATAATAACATTAACGATGACATGACAAAAATAATTACAATATTAATAACGATAATAACGATAACAACAATAATAAAGATAATAACAATATTAACGATATCAATAATAACGAAAATAACGTTAATTTCGATATTAATAATAATATTAAAGATAATAACGATAGGGCGATTAATAATAATAATAATAATAATAATATTATATGATAAAATAATAATAAGATAAAATAATAATAATATTAACGATTACAACGAAAATAATGATAATAATAGTAGTAATAATAACAATAATAACAATAATAACGATAATAAAGAAAATAACGGTAATTACGATATTAATTACAAGAATAATCTATTTAACATTAATACTAACGTTGAAAACGAAAATATAAATAAAATTAATAACGATAATAACGATAATAATAATAATAAGAACGATAATAATATTAATAATAAAAACAATATTAACTATTATAACGATAATAACGTTAATAATAGATGTAATAATAACAATATTAAAAATAATATGTATAATAACGATAATAACGACAATAATAGTAGTAATAATGACAGTAATAAAAATACTAGACAAAAAAACGATTTTAACAATATTAACGATTATAACGATAATAGCGACTATAATAATAACTATAATAACGACTTTAATAATAATAATAATCTTATCTTTAGTAACAATAATAATAATAACGATGTTTATAATAGTAATAATAATAACGATTATAACGATATTTATAACGATATTATAAATATAACGATTAAAACGATAATATTGATAATAACAATAATACCGATAATAACGACAATAAAGATAATCATAATAACGATAATAACGATAATGATAATATTAATAATGACGCTAATAAAGATAATAACTACAATAATAAAAATAATAATAATAATAATAATAAAGATAATAACGATAAAACCAATAATAATTTCAGTAATAATAACAATAATATCAATAATAACGATAATAACCATAATAATAATAACAATAAAATCGATAATATCGTTAATAATAGGAGTAATAATAACCTAATTAGGAATAATATATATAGTAACGATAATAACGGTAATAATGGTAGAAGTAATAACAGAAATAACAACAATAACGATAAAAACGATATTAACGTTAAGAATAGTAACGATAATAACGATAATATTGATAATAATAATAACAATATTTACGATAATATCGATAATAGTAAAATAATAATTACAATATTAAAGATCATAACGATAATAGCGATAATATTAATAAAGATAATAACGATAATAAGAAAAGTAATAATATCGATAGCAACATTAATAATTATAATGATTATTATATTAGTAATACTAATAACGATTACAACGATAAAAACGATAATAGCGATAATAATAATAAAATTAGAAAGGACAATTACGTTAAAAACTAAAATAATAATAGCAATAATAACTATAAACACGATAATAATGATAATAAAAGTAATAACAATAACAACGATAATAATATTAATAACAATAATAACGATTATAATGAAAATAACGATAGTGATAATAATATTAATAAAAATAATAAAGTTAAAGCGATATTAACGATAATCACCTTAATACTGATAACAATATTAACAATAATAACGATAATAACGATTGTAATGATAATAATATTAACAATAATATCGATAAATACAATCATACCGATAATTATAATAATAGTAATATCGATAATAGGGATAATTATGAAAAAACGGTAATAACGATTATATCGATAATAAAGGTAATAATTATAACAATAATGACGATATTAACGATAATTACGATTATAATTATAATGACGATAGTAATTATAATAGTAATAACAATAGGAAAGATGATGAAGATAATAAATAACGATAGGAAAGATAATGAAGTTAATAATAATAACTATAATAACGACAATAGTAATAATAATGAAGATAATAACGATATCAGCGATAATAATAATAATAATTATAAA
The DNA here is from genome assembly GCF_910589235.1 of Vespa crabro. Taxonomy (NCBI): domain Eukaryota; kingdom Metazoa; phylum Arthropoda; class Insecta; order Hymenoptera; family Vespidae; genus Vespa; species Vespa crabro. The sequence goes on from NC_060957.1 coordinate 4,417,845, forward strand.
GATAATAACGAAATTGACCATAATAACGATAATGGTGATAATAACGATAATAATAATAATAATAGTAACAACAATAACAATAATTACAATAATAATAACAACAGCAATAACGGTAATACCGATAATAACGATAATAATAATAACAATGATAACGATAATAACGATAAGTACGATTATAATAATGTCGATATTAAATAAACAGTAATAAAATTATATCCTTAATAACAATAATAACAGTAATAATAACAACAATAAAAAAGATAATAAAAAAATCAACGATAGTAATTGTAATAATAAAATTATAATAATGATACTAACGATAATAACGATATTAAAGATATTATCGTTAATATTAACAATAATAAGAACTATAATGGCGACAATAACGATAATAACGATAATAATAATAAAATAATAACAATAATAAGGATAATAACAATAATATTAATAACACAATTAAGGATAATAATGATTATAAATATAATGATAATAAGGATAATAATTATAATAATAATATCAATGATAAAGATAAAAATGATACGAACGATAATAATAATAATAATAATAATAACCATAGTAATGATAATAACAATAATAATAAGAACATTAATATCGATATTAACGATTATAACGATAATGGCAATAATAATAATAACGATAATGACGATAATAACGATAATAATGATAGTAACAATAATAACGATGATAACAATATTAACGATAATAATAATAACAATAATACCGATAATAACGATAATAAATATAATAATAATAGTAATAATAAAGATTATAACAATAATAACGATTATAATGATAATAACGAATATAATATTAATAATAATAACAATAATATCGATAATAACGATAATTATATTAATAGAAGTAATAATAAAAATATTAACAATGTTTGCAATATTAATGATAATAACGATAATAATAGTGGTAACAATAAAAGTAATAAAAATAATAACGATAATAACGATAATGAGGATAATAATAATAACAATAATAACGACAAGAATGATAATAATATTAGTAATAATATCAATGACAACGATTATAACGCTAATTACGATACGTTTATACCTAAAATAAGGATAATTATGATAAGAACGATAATTATAATAACAGTAATAACAATTATAATGTTAATAACGAAAAAATAATAATAATAAGACCTATAAGAACGATAATATAGATAAAAATAGTAGTAATAATAACAATATTATCAAAATTAACGATAATAACGATAACAATATTAACGATAATAACGTTAGTTATAACAATATTAATAACAATAATAACGATAATAAAGATAACAATAATAATCAATAACGATAATGCCGTTAATAACGTTAAAAATAATAATAATAACTATAATAATAATAACTATAAAACGATAATAATCATAATAACGAAAATAATGATGATAGCGATAATAATAATAAAAATAATAATATTAACGAAAATAGCGACAATAACGGTAAGAACGATATAAATAGTAGTAAAAGTAAACGTAATTCCGATAGTAAGGATAAGAACAATAAAGTAAATAACGATAATAAAGACAATAATATTAATAATAATAACGATAATAATGATAATAACGATAATAATTATATCGAAAATAACGACAATAATAATAATAATAAAGTTGATAATGATAATAACGATAATATCGGTAATAATAATAACAAAAATATAGGTAATATAGATAATAACGATAATAACAACATTAAATATAACAATAATAACGATAATATCGATTATAATAATAACGATAATGACGACAAAAGAAATAATAATATTAATGGTAATAACGATATAAATGATAATATCGATAATAATTATAACGTAAACGACGACGATATTAATAATCATAATAACGATAATAAGGATAAATACGATAAAATCGATAATAATAATAGCAACATTAACAATAATATAAATAAAAACGATGATAACCGTAATAATAATAATAATAATAATAATAATGATAATAATAATAATAATAATAATAATAATAATAACAATATTAATAATGATAATAACGATAATAACGATAATAGTGATATTAATTATAATAATTATAACAAAAATAACGTCAACAACGATAATTATGAAAATAATAATAATAAAAATTTCGATAATAATGATTATAATGATAATAACTATAAAAATGACAATAATATTGATAATAATAATAAAAATAATAATAAAGTCGATGACGATAATAGCGATAATAGTAGGAGTATAATATTAATAATTACAATACTAATGAAAAAAAAGATAATTATATTTACGATTATAATGAAAATTGTAATAATAATAATAACGATTATACCGATAATAACGATAATAACGATAATAATAATAATAATAATATTAATAATAATATAAATAAAAACTATAATTTGTATAATAACAATAATAATAGTGGTAATGTTAAGAATAATAACAATAATAACGATAATATCGATTATGACGATAACAATATTATTGTTAATAACTTCAATAGTAAAAATAATAATAATGATAATAAAGCTAATAACTATAATAACGATAACGACTATAGTAACGATTATAATAATAACGATAATAACGATATTTAGGATAATAATTATAATAAAAATAAAGATAACAACGATAGTAACATTCATAACGATAATAATAAAAAGAATAATAATAATAATATAGAAAATTAAAATAATAATAATAGTAATAATAGCGAGAACATCGATAATAACGATACTAATAATAACGATAATTACGATAAGAATAATATTAAAATATCGATAGTGACAATAGAAACGACAAAGACGACAATGACGACAATAATAATAACGATAATGACGATGATAATAATAATGATCGTATTGTTAATAACGATAATAATAATAATAATAATAATAGCAATAATAACGATATTAACGATTATAATATTAACGATAATAACGATAATAACCATAATAATAATAATATTAATTAACATAATAACGATATTAAGGATAATAAGGATAATAACAATAATAACACTAATAACGATAGTTGCGATAATAATAGTAATAATAATAACAATAATAACAATAATATTGTTAATAAGGATAATACCGATGATAATACTAATTATAATATTCATAATAACTATAATAAGGATATTATCGATAATAATAATAACGATAATAACGATCAGAATAATATCCATGAAAACGATAAAATCGAAAATAATAGTAAAAACTTTAACGATAAAATCGATAATAATAAAAATAATTTTAACGTTAATAACCATAATAATAATAATAATAATAGCAATAATAACCGTAATAAGGAAAATAACGAGGAAAATAATAATAACGATAGTAACAATAATAGTAGTAATTATAATATCGATAGTAACAGTAATAACTATAATGACGATAATACCGATAATGATAATAACGATAATGACGATGGATGTAGTAACGATAATATCTTTAATAGCGATAATAATAATAATAATAATAGCGATAATAAAGATATTAACGTTAATAACGATAATAATAAAAACAATTAAAACGATAATAACAATAATTATGATAATAGCAATAATAATTATAATAGTGATAGCATTAACAACGATATTTAAGATAATAATAATAATAAAAAGGATAATAACATTATTAACGATAATAATGATAATAAAGTTAATGACGATAATAACGATATAGACGATAATATCGATAATTATAATAACAATATTAACGATAATAAAAATAATAATACTAACAAAACAGCGATAATAACGAAATTATCGATAATAACGATAATAATAATAGTAATAATAATAACGATAATAATCATAAAAACAACAATAATATTAATAATAATAATATTAATAATAATAATAATAATAATAATAATAATAATAATAATAATAATAATAATAATAAGAATAACGATAATAACGTCTATAATGATATTGAAAAAATAATAATAGCAATTAATACGGTAAATACGATAACAAAATAGTAATAATAACGATTAGAACGATACTAACCACAATAACGATAATAATAATAACAATTATAAAGATAATAACGATAATAATTATTATAATGACAATAACTATAAAAACAATTATAATCACAACGATAATAATAATAATAATAATATAGATAACAACGATATTAACGTTAATGACGATAATAATGACAACAATAATAAATATACAAACGATTATAACGATAATTACGATAATAACAATAACAAAATTAATAATAATGAAGATAATAACAATTTTAACGATAATATCAATAGTAACGATAATGAAAATAAAAATTGTAATAGCAATAATAACGATAATAAAGAGAATAACGGTAATAACGATAATAACTATAATAATAATAACGAAAATAACGATAATAATGATATTAACGATAATAATAATAATAATAATATCGATTACAACGATGATAACGAAAATAAAAATAATAATGATAATAATAGTTATAATAATTGCAATAATAATAACGTTAATTACAATAATAACGATAATAATAAGAGTAATTTTAAAAATAATAGTAATAATAAGAATAATAATGATAATAATATATACGATTTTAACGACAATAGTAATAATAATAATAACGATAATAAAGATAATAACGATAATAATAGCGGTAATGTTAGGAATAATAACAATAATAACGATAATAAAGATTATGACGATAACAATATTATTCATAATAACGTCAATAGTAATAATAATAATAATGACGGTAATATCGATATTAGTAGTAATATTAATAACGATAATAACGATAATTACGATAATAATAATAATAATAATAAAGATAATAACGATAGTAACAATAATAACGATAGTAATAATAAAAATATTAAAGATAATAACGAAAATTATAAAAATAATAATAGCAATAATAACGATAATACCGATAATATCGATAATAATGAAATAATAATGATAGTAATAGCAATAATAACGATATTAAAGAAAATTGTATTAACATTAGTAACGGAACAACGATATTAACATTTATAATAATAATAATAAAAACGAAAGTAAGTACAATATCGGTGACAAGTATAATATTAATAACAATAATCACGATAATAACGATAATAACGACAATAATAATACTAATAATACCGATAATAACGATATCAATGGCATTATCGATAATAACGTTTATAATAATAATCTTATTAAAGATAAGAAAGATAATAACGATACTAACAATAACAGCGATAATAATAATAACGATATTAAGGATAATATCGTTAATAATTGTAAAAATATTCACGATAGTATCGATAATAATAATAACAACAAAAACAATAATAACGATAATAACTATAATAAAATTTATAATAATAACGATAATAACGATTATAACGTTAATAATAATAATAACAATATTATCGATAATAGCAATGATAATAATAGTAATAATATAGGTAATAACAATAAGAGAGTTCCTAACTATAATAATAATGACGACAATAACGATAATAATGAATATGATGATAAGAAAGATAATAATACTTATAATATTAAAAATAATAACCACAATAACGATCATAATGATATTAATAGAAGTAATAATAACAATATTAAGAATTATAACTTTATTAACGATTATAACGATAATAGTATTAGCAATAATAACAGTTATAACAATATTAACAATAATAATGCATATAACATTGTTAACGATAATAATATTAAAGATTATTAGTTATATATTAATAATAATAATAATGAAGATAACAACGATAATAACGATATTTATGACAGTAAAAAAAACAATAATGACGATAATAACGTTAACAACGATAATAACGATAATAACGATGCTAACAATAATAGCGATAATAATAACAACAACAGAAGCAATAATAACGATAATAACTATAGTTTACTTATAATAATAACGATGATAAGGATAATAATTATAATAACAATATTAACGATAATAACAATGATAATAACAATAATATTAAAGCTAATGACGATAAAAACGTATCTAACGTTAATAATAATAAAAGCAATAATAATGATAATAATAGAAGTAATACTAAATATATTAAGAATAATAACTATAAAACGATTATAACAACAAGAGTAGTAGTAAGAATAACAATAATGACAATAATAACGAAAATAACGATTATAAAAATGTTGACGATAATAATATTAACGATAATAACGATAATAAGCATAATAATTAATATAATTATATTAAAGATAACAACGATAATAACGATAATAATGACAATAATAGAAAACAATAATGACGATAATAACGTTAACAAAGATAATACCGATAATAACGATAATAACAATAATAATAATAGTAATAATTAAGTTAATAACGATATTTACGATAATATGGAAAATAACAATAACAATAATAACGATAATAAAAATTATAATCCTAATAATGATATCAATATGTATAAAAATAACAATAATACTGATAATAACGAGAATAACAAAATATTAACGATAATAATAACGATATTAACGATAATAATAGTTGTAATAATTACAATAATAACAATTATAGCGATAATAAGGTTATTACCGATAATAAGGATAATTATAATATTCATAATAACTATAATACGGATATTACGGATAATAATAATAACGATAATAACGATAATAACGATAATATCGATAATAATAATAATATTATAAACGATATATTCGAAAATAATGATAATCATAATAACATTAATAACAATAATAACGATAATAACAACAATTACGATAATTACGATTGAAATAAAAATACGAAAATAACGATAACAACAATATTAACGATTATAATATTAATAATAATATCGATAATAACGATAAAAAGAATAATAACCATAATAACGATTATAACGAAAAAATAATAATAATAATAACGATAATAAAGATAATAAAGACAATAATAATATTGAGAATATTAATAATAATAAAAATTTTAATGACGATAATAACGGTAATAGTAGTAGATATAATATCAGTATTATCAACAAAAACGATAACAATAATAATAATAACGGTTATTACTATAATAGTGCTAAGAATAAAAATAAAGTTTATAAAGATAACAACTATATTAACGATAATAACGATAATAAAAGAATAATATTAATAAGGATAATAATAATAATTACGATAAAGCAATAATATTAATATCGATATTAATGATAATATTGTTAATAGTAATAAAAATTTTAACGATAATATCAACAATATTAAAAATAACAATAATAATAATAAGCATAATAAAGATAACAGAGATTATAATAATAACGATTAAAGAGATAACAACGGCAATAATGATAATAGCAATAATAACGATAACAACTGTAATAAAAATAACAATATTAACGATATTAAAGATAATAGTAATAATAATAATAAAGATAACAACGATAATAACATTAATAATAATAATAATAAAAACGAAAGTAAGTATAGTAACGTTGACATCGTTAATAATAATAAAAATAATAACGATAATAACAATATTAATAGTAATAAAAATAAAGATAATATCAATAATAACGATAATATAGATAATAATTATAACAAAATATAATACTAATAACAATAATATCGTTGACAACGAAAATAACGATAATAATAATAATAATAATAATGATAATAAAGATAACAACAATATTAACAATAATAACGATAATAATAATAATAATATATCGATAATAAAGATAACAATTGTTATATAGATAATAACGATATTATCGATAAAAATAATAATGATATTAACGATAAAATAGATAATAATAATAGCAAAATAAACGTTAGTATCGATAATAATAGTAAATATAATGACAATAAAAACAAAAATAACGAAAATGACGTAAATAATATTAATGATAAAAACGATAATAGTATAATACAAATATCATTAGTAACAAAAATAACGATAATGAGGATAATAACGATAATAATAACAGCAATCATAACGATTTTAAAGTTAAGAACGATAATAATAATAATATTAATAACAATAATAACATTATCAACGATAACAATAATAAAACGTTAATAATAATAATCATAATAAAGATATTAACGATAATAACAACAATAATAATTATAACAATAATAATAATAGTAACTATACGAACGATAATATCGATAATAACGATAATAATAATAACGAAAGTATCGATAACATCGTTAATTCCATAAACAATATTATTGATAATATAGATAATAATATTAATAATCATAACGATAATAGCGATAATAACGATAATAATGATAATAACGATAATGAAGATAATCACTATAATATCGATTATAACAATAATAATAATAACGATAATGACGATAATAATAAAAATAATAACGATAATAACGATAATTACGATAATGACGATAATATTAATAACGATAATAACGTTAATAATGTAAATAAAGGTAATAATAATAGTAATAATAACAATAAGAACGATAATAAAGATAATAACGATTATAATATTAACGATAATATCGACATTATTAATAATAATAACAAAGATAATTATGATAATAACGATAATAAAAGTAATAATAATAACGATAATAACAATATTAACGATAATAATGGTAATAATGATAATAACAATAATAACGATAATAACGTTAATAATAATATCGATAATAACCATAATAGCAATAATAATAATTACGATAAGAACGTAAATTACGATAATAATATAAATAATAATAATAATATTGATAATAACGATATTAACGACAATAACGGTAATAATTATAACAATAATAACGGTAATATCGATAATATTGATAATATCGATAATAATTATATTAATAATAACTATAATAACGATAATAAGGACAATAAAATAAACAATTATAACTGTATTAACAAAAATATTAAGGAAATTTGTAACGATAATAACGATAATAATAATAATAAAAATTATAACATTAACAACGATAAGAACGATAATAAGTATAATAATAATATTGAAAATAACGATAATAACCATATTAACGGTAATAATAATAATAATAATAATAGTAATAATAATAACGTTAATTACGATAATAACGATAATAAAAATAGTAATTATAACGCTAATAGCAATAATAACGATAATAATGATAATAATTAATACGATAATATCGATCAATTCGATAATAATAATAACAATATTAACAATTATATCAACAAAAATAATATCAATAATAACAATAATGAAATTAATAATTTTAATAACGATAATAATAAAATTATTATTAATAACAATAATAAAGATAAAAACGATAATAAAAATATTAACTTTAATAACGAAAATAGTAACATTATTACTATTAATATTAATAACGATAATAACGAAAATAATGATAATAACGATTATAATAAGAACGACAATATCTATAATAGTATTAATAATATTAATCATAATAACGATATTTAAGATTATAATAATAACAATAATAAAGAAAAGAACGATTAATCTTTAATAACGGTAATAATAATAACGATAATAACTATAATAACGATGTAACGATAATAATAACAAAAATAATAACGATAATATTGATAATAATAATAATAATATTAATAGAAATAATATAGATAATGTAGAAAATAACAATAATAATGATAATGATAATAACGATAATACGATAGTAACGACAATAATAATTATAATAACGTTAAAAGAGATAATATCTATGTCAACGATAATAATAATAACAATAATATCAATAAAAACGATAGTAACGTTAATAATAATATTACAAAAAAAGGATAATAAGAATAATAATAATAATAATAACAATAATAAAGATTATAACGACATTAATAAGAAAAAAAAATAATAATAATAATATCTATGATAACGAAAATAACTATAATAATAATATTATTCATGACAATAATACCAATAATAACGGTAATAAGTATACTAATAAATACGATAAAGTCTATAATATCCATAAGATTATTAACAATTTTAGCGATTATATCGATAATAATGATAACAATATTACCGATAATATCGATAAAATTAATAACAATATTAACGATAATATCTATAAAAATAATAATAATAATAACAATAAAAGTAATAACGATAGTAGAGGTAACAACAATGATAATAATAATAACGATAATAAGGATATAAAGTTAATAAAAATAATTAAAATAAAGATAACAACGATATTGACGAAAGTAGCGATAATAATATTTACATTAAGAAAGATAATTACGATAATAATGATATTAGTGATAAAATAGTGATAAAAATTATAATAATGATAACAATAATGAAGATAATAACGTAAATAATAATAACAATAATAACGATAATAATGATAATTACGATAATATTAATAAAAATAATAACGATTACAAAGACAATTTCGATAGTTACGATAATAATAATTATAATAACGAGAATAACGATATTAACAATAACAATAAAAGCGATATTAACGATAATATTGATAATAATATTAGCAATTATAACGATAATAAACGGCAATAACGATAGTAAAGATAATAATATCTATAATAACGATAATTACAATAATAATAATAGTAACGTTAATAATAATAATAATAATATCGATAAAGACAATAACGATAATAACGGTAATATTAATAATAATAAAGATAATTACGATAATAACGATAATAATAATAACAATAATAACGATAATAACGACATTCACGAAAATAATAATTACAATAATAACGATAATAACGACAATAATCATAACAAGGAAAATAATTATAATAATAATATCACTAGAAAAGATAAAAAAGGTAATACTTACGATTATAACGATAATAACGTTAATAACGATATTAACCATAATAAAATTAATAACTATATTTACGTTAATAACTATAATATTATCAGCAAAAATAGCGATAATATCGACAACAACGGTAACAATAATAATAACATTATTGACGATATTATCGATGATAACGATAATAAAAATAACGGTAATGACAATAATAATAATAATAGTAATAACAATAATAATTATTATAACGATAATAATAATAATAATGATAACGGCAATGATGATAATAATATTAATAAGGATATTAGCAATAATAATAGTAGTAATTAATAAATATTATAACGAAAATAATGATATTAACGATAACAATAATAACGATTATTACTATAATAAGTAAAATAATAAAAACAATAGAAAAGGTACTAGTAATAATATTAATACCGATAAAAACGATAAAAAATATAATAATAATAAAGAGAATAACAATAGTAAGATATTAACGATATAAACGATGATAAAACCAAAAACTACGAATATAGCGATAATAATTATAACAATAATAACGATAATAACTACAATAATTATAACAATAACAACGATAATAAAAATAATAACGATAATAACGATAATAACGATAAAACGATAATAACGATTAAATCGATAATAACGTAATAATAAAGATAATCACAATAATAACGACAATAACGATAATAATAATAATAATGATAATAGTAATAAAAACGATAATAATAAAAATAATAATAATAACGATAATAACGATAATAGTACATGTAATAATAATACTAATAACTATAATAATGATAATAACGATTATAATAACAACGTTAATACCGATAATGCTAGTATTAATAATAACGATAATAACGATATTTACGATAATGATAATAACAATAATATAGAAAAGAACGATATTATCTATAATAACGATATTAATAATAACGATATTAACTATAATAACGATGAAACGAAAATAATACCATCAATATTACCGATAATATTGATAAAAATAATAATGATAATAGCAATAATAACGATAATAAAGATATTAACAATAATAATGGTAATGCTAATAACGATAATAATAATAATAATAATATCAAAAATAACAATAATTACGATGACTATAATGACGATAATAATAATAACGATAATGACGATGATAATAATATCAGTAATAAAGTTATTAACGAAAAAAAAAATAATAATAATAACGATAATAACGATATCAATGAAATATCGATAATAACGATAATAATAATAGCAATAATAGCGATAACATCGTTAATAACAATAATCGTAATAATAACGATAATAGTGGTAATAACGATGAAAACGATAATATTAATAATAGTAATAACGATAATAACGATATTAACGAAAATAAGGATAATAATAATAGCAATAATAACAATAATAGCGATATTAATGTTAATAAGAATAATAAGATAGTAACAATGATAATAGTAGTAATAATAATGTTAATAACGTTATTAACGATAATAACGATATTAATAATAACAGTAATAAAGATATTAACGATAATATCGATTATAATAACAAGAATAAAATCGATAGTAATGATATTAATGATAACTATAATAACATTAATTACGATAATGATGACAATAGTAATAATAATAATACCCATATTAATAATAAAAATAATAACGATAATGAAGATTTTTACGATAATAATAATAATTTTAATAACAAAGGATATAACGATATTCACGGAAATAACGATAATAATGATAATAACGATACTAATAAAAATAATAAAAACATTACTAACGATAATAACGATTATAATCATAATAACTATAATAATGATATTAACAATAAGAATAAAAGTAATAATAAAGACATTAACGTTATGAACGATAATAACGATAATAATATTAACAATAATAAAGATAATAACTATATTAAAAATAACTATAATATATGATAACAAAGATAAAAACTACAATAATAATTGTAAAACATAATAAAATAAGGATAATAGCGATAATACCGATAATAAAGTTAATAATTCTAGTAGTGATAACTATAATAATGGTAATAACTATTTTTATGAAAACAATAGTAACGATAAAAACGATCATGTCGATTATAATAATAATAATAACAGCGATAATAACGATAACAACGGACACAAAATAAAAATAATAGAAATAATAAAGATCATAACGATATTAAACATAATATCGTTAGTAATAATAATAATAATAACGATAATAACGAAATAACGATAATAAAATTAGAATTAATAACAATAATAAAAATAATAACGATAATAACGTCAATAATAATAACTATAAAATCGATAATATCGTTAATAATAGGAGTAATAATAACAAAATTAGGAATAATATATATATTAACGATTATAACGGTAATAATGGTAGAAGAAATAACAGAAATAACAATAATAACAATAAAAACGATATTAACGTTAAGAATAGTAACGATAATAACGATAATATTGATAATAATAATAACATTATTTACGATAATATCGATAATAGTAATAACAATAATAACGATAACAATATTAATAACAATAATAACGATTATTAAGAAAATAACGATAATGATAATAATATTAATAAAAATAATAACGATAAAGCGATATTAACAATAATCACCTTAATACTGATAACAATATTAACAATAATATCGATAATAACGATTGTAATTATAATAATATTAACAATTATATCAATAAATACAATCATACCGATAATTATAATAATAGTAATATCGATAATAAGGATAATTAAGAAAAAAACGGTAATAACGAATATAACGATAATAACAGTAATAATTATAACAATATTGACGATAATAACGATAATTACGATAATAATTATAATGACGATAATAATTTTAATAGTAATAACAATAATAACGTTAGGAATGATAATGAAGATAATAATAATAACTATAATTACGACAATAGTAATAATAATGACGATAATATCGATATTAGCGATAATAATAATAATAATTATAAAGATAATATCGAAATTGACCATAATAACGAGAATGGTGATAATAACGATAATAATAATAATAATAGTAACAACAATATCGATAATTACAATAATAATAACAACAGCAATAACGGTAATACCGATAATAACGATAATAATATTAACAATGATAACGATAATAACTATAAGTACGATTATAATAATGTCGCTAATAACGAAAACAGTAATAATAATTATATCGATAATAACGATAATAACAATAATAATAATAACGATAAAAAAGTTAATAAAGTAATCAACGATAGTAATTGTAATAATAAAATAATAATAACGATACTAACGCTAATAACGATATTAACGATATTATCGAAAATATTTACAATAATAATAACTATAATGACGACAGTAACGATAATAACGATATAAATAATAACAATTGTAACGATAATATCGATAATAATAATTAAAATATTAACGATAATATCGATATTAATAATAATAATCATTACGATGATGACGGCAATAACGATAATAACAATAATAACAATAATGATAATAAAGATAATAAAGATATTAATGAAAAAACGATAATAATGATAAAAAAACAATTTATAATAATATTGAAATAATAACGACGATAATAACAATAATAATGAGAAGAACAATAAAGATTATAACGATAATAGCCATAAAAATTATGTTAATAATAACGATTATAACGTTATTAGTAATTATACTAATAATAAAAATAATAATTGCGTTAATGATGATAAAAACAATAAACTTAGTAACGATATTAGAAATAATAATAATGACGATAATAATGATAATAACGATAATATCGATAATTATAATAACATTAAAAACAATAATATTAATAAAAACAATAAAGACAATAACGATAATAAGGATAATAACAATAATATTAATAACACAATTAAGGATAATAATGATTATAAATATAATGATAACAACCATAATAATTATAATAATAATATCAATGATAAAGATAATAATGATACAAACAATTATAATAATAATAATAATAACCATAGTAATGATAATAACGATAATAATAATAACATTAATATCGATAATAACGATTATAACGATAATAATAATACTATTAATAACAAAAATAACAATAATAATCATAAAAAATATAATACCATTAATAACGATAATTACGATATTAACGAAAATAAAGATAATAATAATAAAAATAATACAGATAATAAAGCTAAGAACGATAATAACAATAATAATAACAATAATAATAATGTTGATAACGATGCTAAAGATTATAACATTAATAATAATAACAATAAAAACTATAATAACGATAATAAAGCTAATTATAATAACGATAATATCGATAATAGAAACAATAATTATAACGATAATAACGACAATAACGATAATAGTAGAAACAATAAAATCGATAATAACCATAATGATAATAATAAATATAATAATAACAACAAAAATAACTATAATAACGGTGATAATAGTAATAATATTAACAATAATAACAATAACAACGACAATAGTGGTAAACGTAATAAAATTAAAATAGAAAATAAGGATAATAACGATGACAACGAGAATAATAATAACAGTATTAACGATAATAACGAAAATAACGATAATAATATTAAAATTAATAACGATAATTACGTTAATAGTAGTAATAATAATAACAATAATAACGATAACAAACGATGATAAGGATAATAGTAATAACGATAATAACGACAATAATAATAATAATAATATATATAATAAAGATAATAACTATAATATTAATAATTGTAATAATAATAAAAACGATAATAACGATAATTACGATAATAGTAATAATAATAATAACAATGATAAAGATAATAGCGAAAATAATAATAGTAATAATAAAAATACTAATAATATCGTGAATATCGATAATAACGATAATAATAATAACAATATCAACGATAATATCCATAATAATAATAACAATATTAAAGATAATATCGATAATAATAATAATAATGATAATAACAATAATAACGATATTAACTATAATAAAATTAATAACTATATTTACGTTAACAACGATAATGATATTAGTAATAATAGCGATAATAACGATAATTACGTTAATAATAATAATAACATTAATAACGATATAAACGATGATAACGATAATAATAACAACGGTAATGACAATAATAATAATAATAGTAATAACGATAATAATTATAATAACGTTAACAATAATAACAATATGACCGGCAACATTAATAATAATAATAATATGGATAATAGCAAAAATAATAATTGCAATAAATTAGTAACCATTATAACGAAAATAACGATAATGACGATGACAATAAAAACGATATTAACGATAATAACGATAAGAACAAAATTAACGATAATAACAAGATTTATGAAAATAATAATATCTATAATAATGATAAGAACGCTTAGAACTATAATATTAATAACAATAATAACAATAATAACGTAAATAACTACAAAAAAAATGATTTAAATAAGATATTATCGATAATAAATAGAATAACAATAATAACGATAATAACGAAAATATTAATAAAAATAAAAACGAAAATAACGCTAATAACAATAATAATAATAATAATAGTAATAATAATAATAATAATAATAATAATAATAATAATAATAATAATAATAATAATAATAATATCGATAATAACAATAATAACGAATATTATAATATTAATAACAACAATAATAATAATAATAAGGATAATAATGATAATAATAAATACGATAAAGTCGGTAATATCGATAATAATATTAACAATATTAATTATAATATCGATAATAATATTAACAATATTAATGATAATATCGATAATAAAAATAACATTATTAACGATAATATCTATAAGCATAATAATATTAATAATAGTAATAACGATAATAATAGTAGCTATACTAACATTAATAACAATAATAGCGGTAATAAGGTAATTAACGGTAATAATAATAATTTAATTAACCATATTAACAATAATAACGATATTATCGATGATAACAATAACCATAATAACGATAATATCGATAATAATAATAATATTATTAACGTTAACATCGATAATAATAATAATTATAATAACATTAAAAACGATAATATCGATAATATCAATAATAATAATAAAGAAAATAACGATAATAACGATAACAACGACAATAATTATACTAATAATAACGATAATAACGATATCAATGGAATAAACGATAATAACGTTTATGATAATAAGTTTATTAAAGATAAGAACGATAATAACTATACTAAAAATAACAGTGATAATAATAATAAGGATTTAAGGATAATATCGTTAATAATTTTAAAAATATTCACGATAGTATCGATAATAATAATAACAACAAAAACAATAATAACGATAATAACTATAATAAAATTTATAATAATAACGGTAATAACGATTATAAAGTTAATAATAATAATAACAATATTATCGATAATAGCAATGATAATAATAGTAATAATATTGGTAATAACAATAAAAGAGTACCTAACGATAATAATAACGACGAAAATAACGATAATAATGACTATGATGATAAGAAAGATAATAATACTAATTATAATAAAAATTATAACGACAATAACGATCATAATGATAATAATAGAAGTAATAATAACAATATTAAGAATAATAACTTTAATAACGATTATAACGATAATAGTATTAGTCATAATAACAGTAATAACAATAATAACAATAATAATGCTTATAACATTGTTAACGATAATAATATTAACGATTTTAACGATAATAACCAAAATAATAATAATAATGATGATAAAGATAACAATGAAAATAACGATACTAACGATCATAATAATATTAATAATAACGATAATAACGATATCAATGGCCATAACGATAATAACAATGATAATAATAGTAATAATAAAGATAATAACGATGTAAATGATTCTAGCGATAATAATAATAACAACTATAACGATAACAACGAATATGATGTTAAGAATGTTAATAATATTAACAATAATAAAAACAATAATGACAATCACGAAAATAAAGATAATAATAGAAGTAATAATAACAATAATAAGAAAACTAAATATAATAACGATAATAACAATTATAATATTAGTAATAAAAAAAGTAATAACAATAATAACGATAAAAACGAATTTAACGATAATAATAATGGTGATAATTACGATAATATCGATAATAATAATAACTATAATAACGATAATAACGATTATAGAGATAATAATAATTATAGTAATAATAACGGTACTATAGATACTAAGGACAAAATAATAATAATAATTATAACGATAATAACGGTAATAACGATAAAAATAATAGAAAAATAACAATAATATCAATAATAACGATAACAAAGATAATATCGATTTCATCGAAAATAATAATAACAATATTAACGATAATATCGATCATAAAAACAACAATATCGACGATTATATCGGTAATAATAATAACAATATCGACATTAATATCGATAATAATAATAACAATAATAACAATAAAACCGATACTAACGATAATAATGATAATAGCGATAAAAACAATAACGATATTAACGATAATATTGACAATATTAAAGATAATAATGATAATAATTTTATAACGATAATAATTATCATAATAATAATAGTAATAACGATAATAACGATAAAAAAATTAAAATAACGATAATATAGACAATAATAATAAAATTAATAACGTTAGCAACGATAAAAAAGATAATAATATTATTAATAATACCGATAATATCGATTATAATGGAAATAATAATAATAACAATATTGATAATAACGATAATAACGGTAATAACGATGATAATAATTGTAATAATAATAGTAATAATAATAATGATTATTACGATAATAACGATAAAAATAATAGTCATAATAACATTATTACAATAATAACGATAAAAACAATAATAACGATATCCATAATAACGATAATAAAGACAATATTAATAACAATAATAATATTGATAAAACTATAGTAACGATAATAAACATAATGACGACAATAACGATAATAATAATTACGATAATAACGATAATATAGATAATAACGCTAATAATAATAATAATAACGGCATTAATAAATATAATAAATATAATAACGAAATGGTATTAACGAAAAAAATCGACAATAGTAGTAATAGTTGTAACGATAATAACGATAATAACGACAATAAAAATATTAATAATAAAGAAAATATCAATATTATAGCAAATAACGTTTATAACGATAATAATAATAACAATATTAACGATAATAACGATAATAGCGATTATAACGATATTAAAGACAGTAAAAATTATAATAATAATAAAAATAATATTAACGATAACAATGAAAATAATGATAATAATAGTAGTATTAATAACAATAATAACAATATTAACGATAATAAAGATAATCATAGAATTAATAATAACGATAATAATAATAATAATAATAATAATAATAATAATACTGATAATAACAATAATATCAATAATAATAATAACTATATTAACGATAATAACAATTATACTATTAATAATAATAACGATAATTACGATAATGATAATAATAATAATAAAAATATTAAAAATTATAATCACCAGAATAATAATCACAATACCGGTTATGATAAGAATAATATAAATATTACTAACGATAATAATGATAATAATAATAATAATAATAATAATAATAATAATAATAATAATAATAATAATAATAATAATAATAATAATAATAATAATAATAATATCATTAATACTCACAATAATAACAATAATATCGGTTATGAGAAGACTAATATTAATAATTATAACGATAATAATGATAATAACGATATAATAATGATATAATCGAATAGAATAATAACAATAATAACGATAATAACTCTAATAATGATAATAATACTAATAATTATAACGATAACAACGATAATAACAATAATAATAATTATAATAATGACGATAATAACGGTAATAAGGCGAAATAATAAATACAACAGTAACAATAGTAATAATAGCAATAATAACGATGGTAACGAAATGGAAGGTAATGGTAATAATATTATATACGAAATTAAAGATAATAACGATGATAACGATATAAATAATATAAATAATAATAATAATTATAATAATAATAAAAATAATAACGATAATAAATATAATGACGTTAATAATACAAGTAATAATAACAATAATATCATTATAAAAGATAATAAATATAAGAACGATAATAATAATCATAATAATAACAATAATAATCATAACAATATTAACGATAATAACGGTAATGACGATAACAATAATAACGATATTTACGATAATATCGATAAAAATATTAACAATATTAACGATCATAAACATAATAGTAATAATAATAACGTGTATAACGATAAGAACTATAATAATAATACAGAAGAAAATAATAACAATATTAACGATAATAACGAAAATAAAAATACATATAATATCTAAAGTAGCAATAACGATAATATCGATAATAATGTCAATAAAAATAAAAATAATAATAATAACAATAATAACAATAATAACGAGAGTAATAATAACGAAAATAATAATAAAAGCGGCAATAATAATAACAACAATAACGAAAATAATGATAACAATGATAACGATAATAAAGATAATATCGATAATAATAACAACAATATTAACGAAAGTAACATTAATAATAATAATATTAATAACGATAAAAACGATAATAACGATAATAAAGATAATAATACTAATGATATTAACGATAATAGTAATAATTATAATAACGATAAGAACGACAATAAAGTTAATAGTATTAATAATAACAATAACGAAAATAAGGATAATAACGATTATAATAAGAATAATAATAACGAAAATAAGGATAATAACGATAAAACGAAAATAATAATAACAATAATAGCGATAATAACGATTTTAACGGTAATAAGGATAATAATAATAATTAAAATAACTATAGTAACGGTAAAAACGATAATAACGAAAATAACGATGTTAACGATAATATCGATAATAATAAAAATAATAATAATAATAATGATCGTAACGATAATAAAGATAATAATAGCAGTAATCGTAACAATAATCATAGCAATAACTATAATAACGATAATATCGATAATAATAACAATGACAAAGTTAATAGAAATGATAATAATAGCGATAATAACGATAATTACTTTAATAATAATAACAATAATAAAGATAATACCGATAGTGACATTAATAACAATAATAATAATAGCAACAATAATGATAATTAAGAAAATAAAAATTATAATTAAAACGATACTAAGGATAAGAACGATGTCATCAAAAATATAACTAAGAAAAATAGAGATAATATCGATTATAATAATAAAAATATTAACAATTATATAGATAATTATAATAATAATATTAACAATAATAACAATAATAACAATATTAACGATAATAAGGATAATAAAAAAGACGATATTTTCGAGTATAACGATAAAAGAAATATTAATAATACCAATAATATGGAGAATAAAGATATCGTCGATAATAACAATAACAATTAAAATGATAATATAGATATTAATATTATCAATATTTACAATAATAAGGATATTTTTAATAATAATAATAACGATAATAACGGTTATAACGATAAAAATAATAACGATAATAACGTTATTAACGATAATGACGATAATAACAATAATAATAATAATAAAAATAATAATAACGATAACATAGATAATAACGATAATAATAATAACAATATTTTCGACAATAGAGCTAATAATAATAACGATAACAAGGATAATAACGATATGAATAATAACAATATTAACGATAATAACAATAATAATAATATTATTAATGACGATAATTACATTAACAACGATAATAGTACTAATGAGGTTTATAGTAATAATCATAATAAAGATATTAGCAATAATATCAACAATAATAATAATAATAGTAACCATAATAACGATAATAAAAATAATAACTATAATAACGTTAATAACAATGAAAATAATAGTAATAATAGATTTATTAAAGTTAGTAAGGATAATAACGATTATAATATTAATATTAATAACGATAAATACGATAATAGCGACAATATTATTAATAATATAACGTTAATAGGTATAATTACTATATAAAAGTTAATAGTAATAAAATTAATAACGATAAAAACGATATTAACGATAATAACAATAATAATAATGATAATAACGATAATAATAATAGCAATAATAATGATTTTTAATGTTAAGAATGATAATATTTATAACATTTATAACCATTATAACATTATCAACGATAATAATAATAATGACTTTAATAATAATAATCATAATAAAGATATTAACAATAATTTCAACAATAATAAATCTAAAAATAATAATAATAATAATAGTAACCAATAGAACGATAATATCGATAATAACGATTATAATAAAAACGATAGTAACGATAATAAAGATAATAACGATAATAATATTAACGATAATATCGACATTATTGATAATATTAACAACGATAATTTTGATAATAACGATAATAAAATTAATAACAATAAAGATAATAACAATATTATCGATAATATCGATAATAACGATAACAACATACAAAAATAGTATTAATAATTACATTAATAACAATAATAGGCAAAAACGATATTAACGATAATAATAATACCGATAATAACAATAATATCGATAATATTAATATCAATATTTACGATAATTTCGATATTAATAATTGTAATAATAACAATAATAACGATCATAAAGATGATAGCGACTATAATAGTAACGATAATACCGATATTAATAATAATAATATTATTGTTAGTAACAATAATAAAGATAACGATGTTTATAAAAGTAATAATAATAACGATTATAACGTTACTAACGATATGAATGACAATAACGATAATAACGATAATAAAAGGAACAATAACAACGATATTAACGAAAATATTAATAACAATTATAACGTTAACAAAGATAATAAAAATAATAATAATAATACCGAAAGTACAAATAATAACGATAACAATAATAACAATAATAGTGATAATATCGTTTATAATAATAATATTAACGATAATATCAGTCATAATATTAATAGAAATAACATTAAAAACGATAATAACGATAATAAAGATAATAACAATAATACTAATAATAATATTAATATCAATAATAAAAATAATAACGTTAGAAACGATAATATCGATAATAAATATAATAACCATAATGACGATATAATAACATTATTACTAATTACAATAATAACGATATTAACGAAAATAGTGTTAACAATTGTAACGAAGACAAGGAAAACAACATTAATAATAATAATAATAATAGCGAAGTTACGTATGATAACGGTGACAACTATAATATTAATAATAATAATAACGATGATAATAATAAGGATAATAAAGATAATAGCGATTATAATAATTAAAACAAAAACAATATTAACGATAAAAACTATAAAAACAATTATAATAATGACGGTAATAACGATAACAATCGTAATAATGATAATAACAATAATAACGATAATAAAAATGATAATTAAAGTAATAATAAAGATACTAACGATGTAAAAGTTTCTAACGATAATAAAAATAACAATAACGATAATAACTATAATGATGATAAGAACGATAATAATATTAATAATAATAACGACAGTAAGGACAATAACGATAATAATATTAATAATATTAACAATATAAAGAATAATAACTATAAAAACGATAATAACAGCAATAATAGTAGTAATAAAAAAGGTAATCATTATAATTACGATAAAAAAGGTTTTTAACTATAATAATAATTGCAATAAATACGATAATAACGATAATGATAATAACAATATTAACGATAATATCGAATATAATAATAACATTAATAATTATAATAACGATAATAAGGATTATAAAGAAAACAATAATAATAATAATAAAAACAATAATAAAGATAATAATGACACAATAATAATAATAATAATAATAATAATAATAACAATAACGATAATAACGGTTATAACGATAAAATTAATAGAAAAATAACAATAATATCAATAATAACGATAAAAAAGATATTAACGATAATATCGTTAATAATAAATACGATAATAACCATATCATCGATAATAATAATAACAATAATTACAATAATTTCGACTATAATAACAACATTATTGACGATAATACCGATAAAGATAAAAACAATAATAACAGTAATAACGATAATAACGATAATATCGTTAATAATAATAACAATAATAATGATAATAGGGATAAAAACAATAACGATATTAACGATAATATTGACAATATTAAAGATAATAATGATAATAATTTAAAACCGATAATAATTATCATAATTATAGTAATAATAACGATAATAAGGATATTAATAATAAAAATAATAACGATAATATAGATAATAATAATAAAATTCATAACGTTAATAATGATAATAACGATAATAACGGAAATTATAAAAAAATTGATAACGCTAATAACGATAATAATAATAGTTATAATAACATTATAAAAATAATAACGATAACAACAATAATAACGATATCTATAATAACGATAAAAAAGACAATAATAATAATATTAATAATAGTAACGATAATAACGATATTAATAATAGTATTAATAACAATATTAAAAATAATAACGATAATAACCATAATAACGATGATAATTATAATAATAAAGACATTAATAAATATAAAAAATATAACAAAGATATTGTATTAACGATAAAGGCGACAGTAGTAGTAATAGTAATAACGATAATAACAAAAATAGCGGCAATAATATAATAATAATAAAAATAATAACGATATTATCTAAAATAACGATAAAAGCTATAAGATTAATAATAATAAGAACAATAACAACGATAATAACGACAATAAACATAAAAACAGTAACATTAATACGACAATAATAATAATAATAATAATAACGATAATAACGATAAAACAATAATAACGATAATAACTTTATTAACGATATCAATAATAATGAAAATAACGTTAATTTCGATATTAATAATACCAATATTAAAGATAATAACGATAAAAATAATAATAATAACGACATTAATAACTATGATAAATATAATAACGATAAGGTATTAACGATAATAACGACAATAGTAGTAATAATAATAATGATATGAACGATAATAACGACAGTAAAAATAATAATAATAATGATAATATCGATATTATCGAAAATAACGATAAAAACGTTAAAAATAATAACAATAATATCAATAATAACGATAATAGCGATTATAACGATAATAAGGACAGTAATAATAATAATAATAATTATAATAATAATAATAATAATAATAAAAATATTAATGATTACAACGAAAATAATGATAATAATGGTAGTAATAATACCAATAATTACAATAATAACGATAAAAAAGATAATAATGATAATTACGATAATAACAGTTATAATAACAACGATAATAACGATAATATCGATAAAAATAATAACAATATTAACGATAATATCAGATATAGTAATAATAATAATAACGATAATTACGATAATAACGATAATACTAATAAACGTAACAATAATATTCCTCACAATAATAACAATAATAATCGTTATGATAAGAATAATATTAATTAAAATAACGATAATAATGATAATAATAATAATAATTATAATAATAATAATAATAATAATAATAATAATAATAACAATAATAACAATAAAAATGATTATGATAAGAATAATAATAATAATAATAACGATATTAATGATAATAACGATAATAAATATAATAATGATAATAATAATAATAATTATAACGATAATAACGATAATATCAATAATAATATTAATAAGAGCGATATTAACGTTAATAGTAATAACTATAAATTAGATAATAACGATATTAAAGAAAATAACTATAATAATAATAATAAATATAAAATAATAACTGTAATAACAATAGCAATAATAACAATAATATCGATTATTACGATAATAAGGATAGTAATATTGACTATAATAATGATAACAAAGATAATAACTGCAATATAAAATATAATAATAATATCGATAATAAGGTTAATTACAAAAATAACGGTAATAAGGAAAGTAGCAAATAATAATAATAATATTAATAATAATAATAATAATGATAGTAATGATAATAACGAAAATAATAGTTGTAAAAATAACACTAATCAAAATAATAAAGGTAATAACGATATTAATAATAATACTATTAACAATAATACCGATAATGAGGATAGACACAATAATAACGATAATAATGACGATAATATCGATAGTAACAATAATATTGATTTTAAAGAAAACAATTATAAAAATAATAATGATAATATCCATAATATCGGTATTAATAATTACAATATCAAAGATAAAAATAATAATAATATCAATAATAATAACGATAATAGCGGTAATAATAATAATATCATTGAAAACGCTAATGACGATAATAACGATAAT
The DNA here is from genome assembly GCF_910589235.1 of Vespa crabro. Taxonomy (NCBI): domain Eukaryota; kingdom Metazoa; phylum Arthropoda; class Insecta; order Hymenoptera; family Vespidae; genus Vespa; species Vespa crabro. The sequence continues at coordinate 4,444,289 of NC_060957.1, forward strand.
AACGAAAATATTATCGATAATAACGATAATAATAACACAATAATAACGAAAATAACGATTATAATAGTAATAATGATAACAATAATAACTATAATAACGATAATAACGATAACATTATCAATAAATATAATAATAATAATAACAATAAATACGATAATAAAGAAAATAACGATAGTAACAATGACGTTAATAACGATGATAGTAATTACAAAAATATATATAGTAACAATAATAATGATAATTACGACAATAGTAATAATAATAATAACGATAATAACGATATTGTCGATAATAATAATAATTAAAAATTTAATAATAATATTAATGATAATATAGATAATAGTGACAATATCGATAATAATAATAATAATTACAATAATAACGATAATGACGACATTTGTAATAATAATTATAACGATAATAATGGTAAAAACGATAATAATAATAACAATTATAACGATAATAACGAAAATAACGATAATAACGTTAATAACGACAATTATAATAATTACAATAACAATATTAACGATAATATCGATATAATAATAACGATATTTACGATAAATGTAATAATAATAATAACGATAATAACGATAAAAAGATAATAATAATAATAATATTGACGATAGTAACGGTAATTTAATAAAGTAATAACGATGATATCGTTTATGACTATAATATAAATAATATAATTAAATATATTGAGGATAATAACGATAACATCGTTCATAATAACAATAATATCGTTAATAACAACAATAACGATAATAACAATAATTATATAACAATAATGAAGATAATAATTATAATAACAGTAAACATATTAATAATAATAACAAGATTAACAATAATACCGATAAAAACGATTTCAACGATAATAATTGTAGTAATAATAAGAATAATAACATTACTAACGATAATAACGATATTAACCATACTTATAATAACGATAATAACTATAATATCGATATAATAATAACAACAATGACGATAATGTCGATAATAAAAATAAAAATGATAATAACGATAATAATAGGAATATTAATGAAATAATAATGATAAAAAAAATGATAACGATAATAATAATAAGAATACAAAAGATAACAACGCAATTACCGATAATATAGATAATAATAATAATAATAGAAACAATAATAACGACAGAAACGATAGTAACTATAAACTAATATCGATTATAACGATAATAGTAATAGTAATAATATCGATAGTATCAATAATAACGATAATAACGATACTAATTATATTAATAATAATATTGCTTATAACGCTATAAACGATAATTACGATAATAATAATAAAATCAATAAAGATAATAACGATAATAATTATTATAATAATAAGTATAATAAGGAAAATAATAATACAAACGATAATAATTCTAATGAATATAACCATAATAACGATAACAACGATAATAATAAAAACAATAATAACGATAATAACGTTTATAACGATAATAATAAAAACAATAAAATTGATATTTACGACAATAATTACAATAACTATAATAATAATAACAAAAATAACTATTAAAACGGTTAAAACAATAATAATAATAACAATAAGACGATAATAACGATAATAACGAGAATAACGATAATAACAATAATAATAATAATAATAACTATAATAATAATAAAAATAATAACGATCATAATGATTCAAACGGTAATAGTAATAATAACAAATAACATAATAACGATAATAACGATAATAATAATAACATTAATAACGATAATAACGATATTAACGAAAATAACGATAATAATAATAGCAATAATAACTATAATAATCATAATAACGATATTATAGTAATAAAAATAAAAATAATATCGATAATAAGGACAATAATAATAGTAATAATAACTATAATAACGATAATATCGATAATAATTATAACGAAAATAACGACAATAATAATATTAATATTAACGATAATAAGAATATTAATAATAACATCGATAATAATAATAACAATAATATCGTTATTAACGGTAATTACGAAAATAACAGTAATAACGATAATATATATAAAACGATAATAATAATAATAATATAATCGATAATAACGATATTAACGATAATAACAGTAATACTAATAACAATAATAACAATAGTAACCAAATAACGATAATAATTATAACAATTATAAAGATAATAACTAGAATAACGATATTATCGATAACTATAATAACTATAATTACGATTATAACAATAGTAATGATGACAATAATATCGAAAACAACGATAAAAACGATATTAAAGTAATAAAAGTAAAGATAATATCGGTAAAGTGGATAAAAATAATAATATTATAATCGATAATAAAGATAATAAAAATAATTATAATAATAACGATAATATCGCTAATAGAAACAACTATAAATTCGATAATAATGATATTAATGAAAATAACTAAATTAATAATAGTACATATAACAATAATAAAGATAATAACAATGATAATAATAACATCAATAACGATAATTACGATGATAACGATAGTAATAATATAATAATGACGATAACAAAGATGATAATGGTAATAATAATAATAATAATATTATCGATAATAAGGTTAATTACGAAAATAACGGTAATAAAGCTAATAACAATAATAACGACAATAATAATAAGAGGAATAACGATACGAACGATAATAACGATAATAATAAATATAATAATAAATATAATACCGATATTAACGATAACAACGACAGTAATATTCACAATAAAAACGATAATCTATAATAATTATAATAACGATTATTATAAGAACAATAATTACTATAATAACGATAATAACAAAAATAATAATAAAAAGAATAACAACGATTATATAAAAATAACGATAACAATAATAACAATTATAAAAATAATAACGATAATAATAATAGTAACAATAATAATAATAATAATAATAAAAATAATAATAATAATATTATAGATAATAACGATAGTTACGATCATAATAACAGTATTAATAACGGTGATAAGGATAAAAACGATAACATCGATAATAGTAATATCAATAATATCGATAGTAACTATAATAACGATAAGAATGAAAATAATAATAATGATAATAGTGATAACAAATATAATAACGATAGTAATAATGACAAATATAACGATAATAACTGAATTGATGATAACAATAATAACGACAATTACGATAATATCGATAATCATATTAACATTATTAACGTTCATAACGATAACAGTAATAATAATAATAAAATGTATAACGATAATAACAATACTAACGAAAATAAAGATAATAATAATAATAAGAATAAACTAAAAACGATAATAACAATAATTATTAGAACAATAATAACGATATTAATGATAATAACGATAATGATAATAACAATAATGACGATAACAACGATAAGAACGATAATAGTAATCTTAATAATAACGAAAATAAGAATAATGTCGATAACAACTATAATAATAATAATAATAATAATAATAATAATAAAAATAATAATAATAATAATAATAATAATAAAGGCAGTAACGATATTAACGATATTAACGATAATAACAATAATATCGATAAGAATAAAACGATAATAACGATTACTGTAATATTAATAACATCGGTAGTAACAAAAGGAAAGATAATGATGATAGAAATAATAATAATAATAACGATAAATACGATATCAACGATAACAGCGATAATAATGATAATAACAATAATAATAACAATAATAACGATAATAACAATTATAATGAGAACATTAATATTGATAATAACGGTAATAACTATAATTATAATAATAACATTATTAATGATAATAACAATAAAAACGATATCAAAACGATAATAAAAATATTTATAATAATAACGAAAATAGAGATAATCACGATGAAAACGATAATAATAATAACAATCATAATGATAATAATGATAATAACGATAATAACGGGAACAATAACAATAATAATACCGATAATAACGATAATGACGAAAACAATAATAACGAAAATAACCATAAGATTGATAATAATAACAACATTAATGAGAATAACGATAATAATAAAATAATAAAAACAATAAAAACGATAATAAAGATTGTAACGATAATAATATTAACGGTATTAACGACAATATTCATATTCATAATAACGATAATAACGATAATAAGGATAATTACTATAATAATAATATCGATAATGACGGTAATAATAATAATAATAATAAGGATAATAACTATAATTACGATAATAGTGATAGTAATGATAACGATAATGAAGATAATTACGATAATAACGATAATAATAATAATAATAATAATAATATCTACAATAACGATAATAGCGATAATAACGAAAAAATAATAATAATAATATCAATAATAACGATAATAACGGCAATAATGCTAATAATAATAATAAAAATAATACTAACGTTAATGACGACGATAAAGATAATAATAGTAGTAGTAATATCTATATTAACAATGATAACGTAATAACAATCATAATAATATCGATAAAGACAAAATCGAAAACAATGATAAAAATATTAAGGAGAATATCGATAATAACAGTAATAATATTAACGTTAATGTAGATAATAATAATTAATATAATATTTATAATAACAATAATAACGATAATAACGATAATAACGGTAATAATAATAGTAATAAAAAAAATAATATCAATAATAAGGACAATAACGATAATAACAATAATGACGATAATAATAAATACGTTAATATCGATAATAATAATAACAGTAATAACGATAACTACGATAATAACAATAATAATAATAACATTAATATCGTTAATAACTATAATAATGATGATAACGATAATAATTATAAAAGTGATAGCAATAATAACGATATTTACAATAATAATAAAATTAATAATGATAGAGATAATAACGATATTAACGATAATAATGATATAACGATAATAACGAAAGTAACAATAATAGTAATAATAATAATTAGGATAATAAACTTAATAATAATAATAATAATGATATCGATAATAACGATAATAACAATAAAACGATAATAACGATAATAACCATTATAAAAATGGAAATAGAAGTAACAATAATAAAGATAATCACGATAATAGCCGTAATAGTAATTTGATAATAACGATAATAATAATAATAATAATAACGGTTATAACGACAATAACGATAATAGCTATAATAATAATAACGGTTATAACAACAATAACGATAAAAGCTATAATAATAATAACGATAATAATGATAATAATTATAATAATAATATTGATCGTAACAATAATAACGATAATGATGATAATAATAGAAATAGTAACAACGATTATAACGATAATAACTATAATAACGATAATAATAATGAAATTAATAACGATACTTACTTTAATAACGAAAATAAATATTGTAATAATAACGATAAAAGAGATAAAAGCAATAGTAATAATTACGATAATAACGTTAATAAAAACAATAGTAATATTAATAATAACGATAATAACGATTATAACGATAATAAAAATAAGAAGAATAAAGTCAATAACGAACCTAACGACAATAACGATGATAATAATCACAATTATAAGGAAAATAACGATAATAACGATTATAACTATTTTACGAATATTAATAATATTAACGATAATAACGAAAATAAAGATAATAATAAAAGTAATATTATCAATAATAACAATATTAAAGAAAATAACGATAATACCGATAATAATAATAATAATAATAACAATAATAATCATAACAATAATAACTACAATAAAGGGAACGACGATAATAATAATAGTAATAATAACTATAATAAGTATAATAACGATAACATCGATAATAATAATTACAATAATGACGATAATAACTATAATAATAAGAATAATATTAATAATAATAATAGTTTTAAAAATAATAACAATAATGTGTTTAATAACGATAATAATTGTGGTAATGTTAAGAATCATAACAATAATAAGGATCATTACGATTATGACGATAATAATATTATTGATGATAACGTCTATAGTAATAATAATAATAATAACGATAATAATGATAATTATAATAACAATAATAACGACAGTAGCTACAATAATAATAATAATAACGTTAAAAGGGATAATAACTATGACAACGATAATAACGATAATAATAATAATAATAATAATAATAATAATAAAAACGATAGTAATGATAAGAACGATAATAATGATAATAATCTTAACAATAATAACGATATTAAAGATTTTAAGGATCATAATAATAAGGATAATAATGATAATAACGATAGGAATAATAATTTAATATCGATAGTAACAACAGTACCGACAAAGACGATAGTAACGATAATAATAATAACGATAATAATAATAACAACAAAAACATTAATAACAATATTAACTATAATAAAATTTATAGTAATAACGACAATCACGATAATAATGATAATAATAGAAGTAATAATAGCAATATTCAAAATATTAAACATAATAATGATCATAATGATAATAGTAGTAGTAATAAGAACAGTAATATCAATAATAACGATATTAACGATTATAACAATGTTAACGATAATAATATTTATAATAAGGATAATAACAATAACTATAAATACGATAATAACACTTATAATCCTAATAACGACATTAATATATATAAAAATAACATTAATTCTGATAATAACGATTTTAACGATAATAATAGTAGTAATAATAACAATAATAACAATTATAGCGATAATAATGTTATTACCGATAATAAGGATAATTATAATATTCATAGTAACTATAATAAGGATATTATCCATAATAATAATAACGATAATAATGATAATAGGGATAAAAAAAATAACGATAATAACGATAATATTGACAATATTACAGATAATAATGATAATAATGTTAAAAAGATAATTATTATCATAATTATAGAGGTAATAACGTTTATAACGATATAAAAATAAAAATAATAATGATAGTATATATAATAATAATAAAATTCATAACCTTAATAAAGTTATTAACAATAATAACGGTAAAAATAGTAAAATTGATAACTCTAATAACGATAATAAAGATATAATATTATTAATAATAAAGATAATAACGATTAAAATGGTAATAATAATAATAACAATATCCAAAGTAACGATAATAACGGTAAAAACGATAATAATAATAGTAATAATACTAGTAATAATAATAATGGTTATTACGATAATAACAATAATAATAATATTTATAATAGCATTATAATAATAATAACAATAACAACGATAATAACGATATATTAAATAACGATAATAAAGACAATAATAATAACAATATTAATATCTTTTATAACTATAATAACGATGATGACCATAATGACGATAATAACGATAATATCGATAAAAATAATAATAATAATAACTGTAATAACGATAATAACGTTAATAAGGACAATAATAATAATAATAATAATAATAATAATAGTAATAATAATACCGATAATAAAGATAATGACGACAATAATAATAATAGTAATAATATTAATAATAATAACGATAATAACAATAATAACGATAATAATAATAATAATAACAATAATATTTACCACAATAATAACAATAATAACGGTTATGTTAAGAATAATATTAATAATATTAACGATAATAATGATAATAACGAGATAATCGATAATAATAATTACAATAATAACGATAATAACTACAATAATGATAATAATAATAATAATTATAACGATAATAACGATAATTTCGATAATAACAATATTAATAAGAGCGATAGTAACGTTAATAGTAATAACTATAAATTCGATAAAATTGATATTAATTAAAATAACTATAATAATAATAATAAATATAACAACAATAACGATAATAACGATGACAATATTAACGATAATAAAGTTAGTTATAACAATAATAATAACAATAATAACGATAATAAAGATATCATTAATAATATAAATAACGATAATGCCGATAATAACGTTAATAATAAAAATAATAACAATTATAATAATAACTATAATAACGATAATAACCATAATAACGATAATAAAGATAATAACGATAATAATAATAATAGTAATAATAACCACGAAAATAACGTTAATAACGATAACAGTAATAATAACACTAACAATATTAATAATTATAATAGTAACGATAATAACATTATGACGATAATAATTATAATAATATTAACGATAATAGCGATAATGATGATAATAGCGATAATAAGGATAATAACATTATAGTTATTAAGGATAAAAACGACAATAAAGATAATAACAATTAAAATTATAAAGATATTAATGAAAATAACGATAATAATGATAATAAAGGCAATAACAATAATAATAATATTGATAATAATGATAATAGCGATAATAATAATATCGAAAATAACGACAATAATAATAATAATAATAACGATTATAATGAAAATAACGATAACATCGGAAATAATAAAAACAATAATATCGATAATAACGATATTAACGATATAATAATAATAATAATAATTTCGTTAATTAGGTTAATTACGAAAATATCGGTAATAACCACGATAACGGGGAAATCGATAATTAACAATAAAATCGATAATAACGATAACAATGATAATAACGACAATAAATGTAATAATAAGAACGATAAAAACGATAATATCGATAATAATAATAGCGACAATGAAGACAAAAGTAATAATAATATTAATGGTATTAACGATAATAACGATTATAGTAATTATAATAATAACGATAATAACGATAATAACGCATAATAATAATTACAACAATAAAAATAGTAATAATAAAAATAATAACTATGATAACGATATTGACGATAATAATAAATATATTAAAAACGATATTAAGTATAATAACGATATCATCGAGAATAATAAAAATAATATCGATAATAACGATAATAACGATAATAAAATTAATAATATTATCGATAATAGCGATAATAACAATAATAAAATATTAATAGTAATAAAAGTAAAGATAATATCGTTAATAACGATAATATCGATAATAATTATAACGAAAATAACGACGATAATAATAATCACAATCGGTAATAAGGATAAATACGATAACATCGATAATAATAATAGCAATAATATTGATAATAACTATAATAACGACAATAATATTATTAATAATAATAATAATAACAAGGATAAGAACGATAATTACGATAATAACGATAATATCGACAATGATAATAATAATATTTACGATAATAATACTAATAATAACATTAAAAACAATAATAACGATAATAACAATAATAATAACAGCATTACAAACAATAATATCGATAATAACGATAAATACGATAATAATTATAACAATTATATCTATAATAACGATTAGAAATATAATACTATTAACAATAATATCGCTGACAACGATAATAACGATAATTATAATAATTACATATAGATAATAAGGATTATAATGATAAGAACGAACATAACTTTATAAAAGAAAATAACGGCAAATATAATAATAATAATAGCGATAATGAAGATAATGTCGATAATAACGGTAATGATGATAATAAGTATTACAATAATATCGATAGTAATGATAATGGTAATAATAATAATAATAATAACGATAATAAGGGTACTAACGATAGCAACGATAATAAATATATCAATAAAAACGATAATAACAATATTAACGATAATAAAGATAATAACAATAAGACCGATAGTAATGATACGATAATAACGATTACTGTAATGATAATATTACCGATTGTCTCAATAATAACGATAATGACGTTAATAATAAAAATATTAATAAGGTAATAACGATATTAACGACAAAAACGATAAAAATGATAATAACAATAATAATAAAAAGAACAATTACAATAATAACGATAATAACTATAAGAATGAGAACAATAATAACGATCATAGCGTTAATAATAATAATAATAATAGTAATAATAGCGATAACATCGATAATAACAATAATCGTAATAATAACGATAATAGTGGTAATAACGATGACAACGATAATAATAGTAATAGTAATAACGATAATAACGATATTAACGAAAATAAGGATAATAATAATAGAAATAATAACAATAATAGCAATATTAATGATAGTAAGAATAATAAAGATAGTAACAATAATAATAATACCCATAATAATAATAACAATAATAACGATAATGAAGATTTTTACGATAATAATAATAACAATAATAACTATAATAACGATTATAATGATAATAACTATAATAATGATATTAACAATAAGAATAAAAGTAATAATAAAGACTTTAACGTTATGAACGATATTAACGATAATAATATTAACAATAATAACGATAATAACTATATTAAAAATAACAATAATATACGATAACAAAGATAAAAAACAACAATAATAATAGTAAAACATACGAAAATAAGGATAATAACGATAATAGCGACAATAATAATAATAATAATGACGATAATACCGATAATAACGTTAATAATTCTAGTAATAATAACTATAATAACGGTAATAACGTTTTTTATGAAAACAATATTAACGATAATAAGTATAATAACAATTATTATAAGGACGGTAAAAACGATAACAACGGTAATAATGATAATAACGATAATAACGATATTAACAATGATAATAATATTAATAATAAAGATAAAAACGATGTAAAAGTTCTAAAGATAATAATATTTACAACAATAACGATAATAACGATTATGATGATAAGAACGATAATAATACTAATACTAATAAAAATAATACCGACAATAACGACAATAAGAATAATAATAGAATTAATAATAACAATTTTAAGAATAATAACTATAAAAACAATAATAACAATAATAATAGTAGTAATAAAAAAGTAATAATTATAATAACGATAAAAACGATTTTAACGATAATAATAATGATGATAAGTAGGATAATATCGATAATAATAATAACAATATTAGCCATAATACCGATAATAATAATAGTAGTAATAATAACCATAATAAAGATTATAATGACACAATAATAATAATAATAATAACAATAACGATAATAACGGTAATATAGAAAAAAATAATAGAAAAATTAAATAATATCAATAATAACGATAAAAAGTATAAGAACGATTATATCGATTATATAAAATACGATAATAATAATAACAATATTAACAATAATATCGATAATAATAACAACAATATTGACGATAATATCAATAATAATAATAACAATAATATCAGTAATACCCGTAATAACGGTAATATCGCTAATAATAATAATGATACAATGTTAATAGCGATTTAAACAATAACAATATTAACAATAATATTGATAATATTGAAGATAATAATGATAATCATTTTAAAACGATAATAATTATCATAATTATAGTAGTAATAACGATAATAACGATATTAAAAATAAAAATAATAACGATAAAATAGATAATAAAGGTATAATATTATTAATATGGATGATAATAATGATTATAATGGAAATAATAATAATTACAAAATCGATAATAACGTTAAAATGGATAATAATAATAGTAATAACATTAGTAATAATAATAATGATAATTACGATAATAACGACAATAATAATAGTTATAATAACATTATAACAAGAATAACGAGAACAACGATAATAACGATATCTATTATAACGATAATAAAGACAATAATAATAACAATAATAATATCGATAATAACTGTAATAATGATAGTAACCATAATGACGATAATAACGATAATATCGATAATAATAATAATAATAGTAACAGTAATATCGAAAATTACGGTAATAACGACAATAATAATAATAATAATAAAAATATCCATAATGCAGATAATGTCGCCAATAATAATAATTATATAATATTAGTAATAATAACGATAATGACGATAATAATAATAGTATTAATAACAATATTAAAAATAATAACGATAATAACGATAATGATAATAATAATAACGACATTATAACTATAATAAATATAATAACGATATGTTATTAACGTTAAAGACGACAATAGTGATAATAGAAATAACGATAATAACGATAATAGCGGCAATAAAAATTATAATAATAAAGATAATAACAATATTATCGATAATAAAGATAAAAGCTAAAAGAATAATAATAATAAGAACAATATCAATGATAATAACGATAAAAAACATAATAACAGTAACGATGACATGACAATAATAATAACAATATTAATAACGATAATAACGATAACAACAATAATAACTATAATAACTATTTTTACGATATCAATAATAACGAAAATAACGTTAATTTCGATAGTAATAATAACAATATTAAAGATAATAACGATAATAATAATAATAATAACGACATTAATAACTATAATAAATATAATAACGATATGGTATTAACGGTAAAAACGACAATAGTAGTAACAATAATGACGATATTATCGAAAATAACGAAAATAACAATATTAATAATAACAGTATAACGATAATAACGATAGAGCGATTAATAATAATAATAATAATAATAATAATAATATTATAAGATAAAATAATAATAAGATAAAATAATAATAATATTAACGATTACAACGAAAATAATGATAATAATAGTAGTTATAATAACAATAATAACAAAAATAACGATAATAAAGAAAATAATGGTAATTACGATAATAATTATAAGAATAATCTATTTAACATTAATACTAACGTTGATAACGATAATATTAATAAAGTTAATAACGATAATAACGATTTTAATAATAAGAACGATAATAATATTAATAATAAAAACAATATTAACTATTATAACGATAATAACGATAATAATAGATGTAATAATAACAATATTAAAAATAATATGTATAATAATGATAATAACGACAATAATAGTAGTAATAATGACAGTAATAAAAATAATAGCCATAAAAACGATTTTAACGATAATAATAATAACGATAATAACTGTAATATCGATATTATTAATAACAATATTTATGATAATTTCGATATTAATAATTGTATTCATAACAATATTAATGATTATAACGATATTAGCGACTATAATAATAACTATAATAACGACTTTATTAATAGTAATAATATTATCTTTAGTAACAATAATAATAATAACGATGTTTATAATAGTAATAATAATAACGATTATAACGGTATTTATAACGATATTATAAATATAACGATTACAACGATAATATTGATAATAACGATAATAATAATTATAATAATAATGACGCTAATAAAGTTAATAACTACAATAAAAAATAATATAAATATTAATAATAACGATAATAACGATAATAACGATAATATTAATAGTAATAATAGCTATAATGTCAATAATAAAAATAATTACGATAATAACGATTATAATAATAACGATAATAAGGATAATAAGGATAATAACAACAATTATAATAATAATAATAATAATAATAATAATAACGATAATAACGATAAGACCAATAATAATTTCAGTAAAAATAACAATAATATCAATAATAACGATAATAACGATAATAATAATAAAAATAAAATCGATAATATCGTTAATAATAGGAGTAATAATAACAAAATTAGGAACAATATATATAGTAACTATAATAACGGTAATAATGGTAGAAGTAATAACAGAAATAACAATAATAACGATAAAAACGATATTGAAGTTAAGAATAGAAACGATAATAACGATAATATTGATAATAATAATAACAATATTTACGATAATATCGATAATAGTAATAATAATAATAACAATATTAACGATCATAACGATAATAGCGATAATATTAATAAAGATAATAACGATAATAAGAAAAATAATAATATCGATAGCAACAATAATAATTATAATGATGATTATATTAGTGACACTAATAACGACTACAACGATAATAACGATAATAACGATAAAAATAATAAAATTAGTAAGGACAATTACGTTAATAACTAAAATAATAATAGCAATAGTAACTATAAAAACGATAATAATGATATAAAAGTAATAACAATAATAACGATAACAATATTAATAACAATAATAACGATTATAATGAAAATAACGATAGTGATAATAATATTAATAAAAATAATAACGTTAAAGCGATATTAACGATAATCACCTTAATACTGGTAACAATATTAACAATAATAACGATAATAACGTTTGTAATGATAGTAATATTAACAATAATATCAATAAATACAATTATACCGATAATTATAATAATAGTAATATCAATAATAAGGATGATTAAGAAAAAAACGGAGATTACGAATATATCGATAATAACGGTAATAATTATAACAATAATGACGATTATAACGATAATGACGAATATAATTATACTGACGATAGTAATTAATAACAATGAGAAGATAATGAAAAATAGGAAAGATAGTGAAGATAATAAATAACGGTAGGATACATAATGAAGATAATAATAATAACTATAATTACGACAATAGTAATAAAAACGACAATAATAACGATATTAACGAAAATAGTAATAACAATAGTAACGAAAAGAACGATAATTACATTAATAATAATAATAATAATAACGGAAGTAAGTATAATAACGGTGACATATATAACATTAATAACAATTATAACTATAATAACGAAAATAACGGTAATAACAATAATAATAATTGTAAAAATAACAGAAATAATAATAATGATAATTACGATAATAAACATAATAATAATAGCTATAATAACATTATAACAATATTACCGATAACAACGATAATAATGACATCTATAATAGCGATAATAAAGACAACAAAAATAACAATAATAATATAGATAATAACTATAATACAATAATAACAATAATGACGATAATAACGTTAATAATAAATAAGACAATAACGATAATATCGATAATAATAATAATTATAATAACAGTAATAACGATAATAACGACAATAAAGACAATAATAATAATAATAATAATATCGATAATAAAGATAATGACGATAATAATAATAGTAATAATATCAATAATAACAACAGAAACGATAATAACGATAATAAAGATAATAATAATAAGAATATCGACATAAATAACAATAATAAATATAATAACGATATGGTATTAACGATAAAAAAGATAATGGTAGTAATAGTAACAACGATAATAACGATAATAACGACAATAAAAATAATCATAATAAAAATAATAACGATATAAGCGAAAATAATTATAATAATGATAATAATAATAACAATAATAACGATAATAAATATAATAGTGATTATGACGATAATAGAGACAGTAATAATAATAATAACAGTAATAACAACAATAATAGCAGTAATAATAATAATAATAATAATAATAATAATAATATTAAAGATTACAACGAAAATAATGATAATATCAGTAATAATAACAATAATAACGATAATAATAATAATAATAATAATAATAATAATAATAACGATAATAACGATAATATCGAAAATAATAATAACAATATTAATGATAATAACAATTACAGTAGTATTAGTGATAACGAAATTAACGATAATGACGATAATAATAATAATATTAACAACGATTATAAGAATAATAACGATAACATCGAGAATAATAATAACAGTAATATCGACAATAGCGATAATAACATTATTAATAGTAATAAGAATAAAGATAATATCGTTAATATGCGTAATAATCATAAAGTTTAATACGATAAAGACGACAATAACGATCATAAGAATAACAAATGTAACGATAATAATGAAAATAACGATAATTACGATAATAATTACAATAATAACGCTAATAACTATAATAATGAGAACAATAATAACGACCAAATCCTTAATAACGATAATAATAATAGCAATAATAGCGATAACATCGATAATAACAATCATCGTAATAATAACGATAAAAGTTGTAATAACTGTGATAACGATAATAATAATATTAATAATAAAGATAATAATGATATTTATGAAAATAACCATAATAATAATAGCAATAATAACATTAATACCGATATTAATAATAAAAAACATAATAAAGTTAGTAACAATAATATTAATAGTAATAATAATGTTAATAACGTTATTAACAATAATGACGATAATTTCGATTATAATAATAACAATAAAATCGATAGTAAGGATATTAATTATAACAATAATTACATTAATTACGATAAAAACGACAATAGTAATAATAATAATAACTATAATAACGATAATAACAAAATATAACAATTATAATAATAACAGTAATAACGATAATAAAGATTCTTACGATAAAATTAATAACGATAATAACGATAATAACGATAATAATAATAATAATATCGAAGGTTATAACGATATTAACTAAAATAACGATAATCATGATAATAACGATATTAATAATAATAACAATAACATTAATAACGATAATAACGATTATAATGATAATAACTTTAATAACGTTATTATCAATAAAAGTAATAGTAATAATAGAGATATAGTAATAATAATGTTAATAACGTTATTAACGATAATAACGATAATAATATTAACAATAATAATAGAGAACTAAGGAAAATATGGGTAATAACGATAACAGCTTCAGTAAAAATAATAATATTTTCGATAATGACTATAATGACAATAATAATATTAACGATATTATGGATAATAATATTAATAATACTAGTAGTAATAATTATAATAACGGTGATAACTATATTTATGAAAGCAATAGTAACGATAGTATCGTTAATGACAATTATTACAGTAATAATAATATCAATTAAAACGATAATAACAATAATAATAATAATAATAATGACGATATTAACGGTAATAACGATTATAGTATTAACGATATTAACGACAATGTTAATAATAATAATAACGATAATAATGATATTAACGGAAATAATAATAGTAATAATATCGATAGTAACTATAATAACGATAGTAATGATAATAATTTTAACAATAAAAACGATTTTAAATATTTTAACGATAATTATAATAAGTATAATAACGATAAAAACGATACTAATAGTAATAATAATAATATTAATAAAAATAAAAACAATAACTTGTATAATAATGATAGCAATACTGGTAATGTTAAGAATAATAACAAGAATAACGATAATAACGATTATAGTAGTAATATTTAAGATAATAATTATAATAAAAATAAAGATAACAAAGATAGTAACAATAATAACGATTATAATAAAAACAATATTAATAATAATATCGAAATTAAAATAATAATAATAGTAATAATAGCGAGAATATCGATAATAACGATAATAATAATAACGATAATAACGATAAGAATAATATTAAAATATCGATAGTAACAATAATAACGACAAAGACGACAATAACGACAATAATAATAACAATAATGACGATGATAATAATAACGATCATATCGTTAATAACGATAATAATAATAATAATAATAGCAATAATAACGATATTAACGATAATAACGATAATAATAAAAACAACATTAATAACGATATTGAAGAAAATAGTAATAACAATAGTAACGAAAACAACGATAACAAAATTAATAATAATAATAATAATAACGAATGTAATTAAAATAACGGTGACAACTATAATATTAATAACCATAATAACGATAATAACGTTACTATCGATAAGAGCGATAATAATATTAACAATATTAAGGATAATATCGTTAATAATTGTAATAATATTCACGATAATATCGATAATAATAATAACAACAACAACAATCATAACGATAATAACTATAAAAAATTTATAATAATAATGATAATAATGATAATAACGATAATAACCATGATAATAATAGTAATAATAAAGGTAATAACGTTCGAAAAATTTTCTAACGATAATAATGGTAACAACAATAACGATAATAGTGACTATGATGATAAGAAAGATAATAATAATAATAAAAATAAAATTAATTACGAAAATAACGATGATAATCATAATAATAAAAGTAATAATAACAATATTAAGAATAGTAATTATTATAAAGATTTTAACGATAATAGTAGGAGTAATAATAACAGCAATAAATATTATACCGATAATAACAATTATAAGAAAGTCAACGATTATAATATTAACGATAATAACGATAATAACCATAATAATAATAATAATAATTAACATAATAACAATATTAACGATAATAAGGATATTAACAATAACAATGATGACGACACAATCAATTATAATACTTTAACGATATTAATATTTATCAAAATTACAATAATATTGATAATAACGATAATAACGTTAATATTAGTAGCAATAATAACAATAATAACACTAATAACGATAATTGCGATAATAATAGTAATAATAATAACAATAATAACAATAATATTGTTAATAAGGTTATTACCGTTGATAATGATAATTATAATATTCATAATAACTATAATAAGGATATTATCGATAATAATAATAACGATAATAACGATCAGAAAAATATCCATGAAAACGATAATATCGAAAATAATAATAAAAACGTTAACGATAAAATCGATAATAATAAAAATAATTTTAACGTTAATAACCATAATAATAATAATAATAATAGCAATAATAACCGTAATAAGGAAAATAACGAGGATAATAATAACGATAATAACAATAATAGTAATAATTATATTATCGATAGTAACAGTAATAACTATAATGACGATAATTACGATGATGATAATAACGATAATGACGATGGATATAGTAACTATAATATCTTTAATAACGATAATAATAATAATAATAATAGCGATAATAAAGATATTACCGTTAATAACGATAATAATAAATGCAATTAAAACGATAGTAACTATAATTATGATAATAACAATAATAATTATAATAGTGATAGCATTAATAACGATATTTACGATAATAATAATAATAATATAGATAATAACATTATTAACGATAATAACGATAATGAAGAAAATAAGGATAATTATAAAAACATTTAAAACGATAATAACAATAATTGTGATAATAACAATAATAATTATAATTGTGATAGCAGTAATAACGATATTTACGATAATAATAATAATAATAATAATAATAAAAACGGTAATATTTATAACAACGATAATAACGAATATAATAAAATAATAAAGAACGATAATTACGTTAATAACGATAATAATAATTGCAATAATAACGGTAATACCAATAATAATAACAATAGTAGGAACAATAATACGGATAATAACGATATTAACGATATTAATAATAACGATAATGACAATTATAATAATAATAATGATAATAACGTTAGGAACGATAATATTATTAAGAATGAAAACGATTATAGTGATATTAACGATTACAGCAATAATAATAATAATAACATTAATAAGGATAATAAGGGTAGTATTGATAATAATAATAAAAATATTAACGATAATTTCGATAACAACAATAATAATAATAACAATGATAACGATAATATAGATTATAAACATAATAATAATAACAATGATAACGTTTACATTAATAATAATAATAACGATAATAACGACAAAAATATAATAAACATAATAATAACAAAAATAACGATAATAACGACAGTAATTATAATAATAACAATGATAATAAAACTAATAAGGTTAATAACGACAATAATTATAATAATTATATTGATAATAACAATAATAACGAAAATAATAAAAATAATCATATTAATAACGATATAGACAACATAACCATAATAATAGTAGTAATAATAACAATAATATCAATAAAGTTGTAAAGAACGTAATTGCCGAAAATATTATTAACAATAATAAGGATAATAACGATAATAGCGATAATAATGATAATATCGATACTAATAATTGTAATAATAACAATATTAACGGTAATAACAATTATAATAATGAACATAATAACGATAATAACGTAAATAACGATAATAAATGTAACAATAATATTGATAATAACGATAATACCGATAATAAAGATTATAACAATAATAATAATAATAATAACGATAATAGCTATAATGAGGAAAATAATAAAAATTATAAAAATAATACTAACGATATAAACGAAAATAACAATAATAATAGAGCATATTATAACTATAATAACATTAATAATGTGAATAACGATAATAATGATAATATTTATATTAATAATAACAATATTTACGATAATAAAGATAATATAATTAATAATAAAAACAATAATACAGGTAATAATAATAATAATAATAATTGCGATAATAACGATATTAACAACAATAACGGTAATAATTATAACATTAATAACGATAATATCGATAATATTGATAATATCGATAATAATTATATAAATAATGACTATAATAACGATAATAAGGACAATAATATAAACAATAATAACTGTATCAATAAAAATATTAAGGACAATTGTAAGGATAATAACGATAATAATTATAATAATAATAATTATAACGAAAGTAAAGATAATAACGATTTCAACGATAATAATAATAGCAATAATAATGATAATAATGAAATAAATAATAATAGTAATAACAATAAAATCGCTAATAACGCTAATTACGATAATAATAATAATGATAACGACGATGAAAATAATATTAATAATGACGATAATATCGATAATAATAATAACGTAAAAAACGATAATAGCATTAATAATAATAAAGATAATAACATTAATAACGATAATAAAGGTTATAATAATAAATAAAATAACGTTTATAACAATAATAACGATAATAACGATATTGACAATAATAACGATAAATATAATAACCATATTACAAAAATAAAAATGTTATAAATGATAACAATAACAATAGTAACGATAACATCGATAATAATATTAATAATAACATTAATAACGATAATAACGATAATAACGATATTAACTATAATAAAATTAATAACTATATTTACGTCAATAACGATAATAATATTAGCAATAATATTGATTATAACGATAATAACGATATCATTAATGACGATAATAACGACAATAAGCATAACAATGATAACACTAATAACAACAATAACAATAAGAATGATCACAATATATACGATAAAGTCGATAATATTGATAATAATATTAACAATATTAACGATGATATCGATATTAACGAAAATTAATAATAATAATGACGATAATAACGGTTTATAACGGTAATAATAGTAATAACAATATCGACAATAACGATAATAACGATAATAGTAATAATAATAATAACGATAATAAGGATAATAATAATAATAATAATAATAATAATAATAACGATAACAACTACAATAAGGATAAAAATAATAATAATAATAACGAAAGTAAGGATACTAACGTGCCAACGATAATAATAATAACAATAATAAGGATAAGAACAATAATAATAATGAAGTAAATAAAGATAATAACGATGACAACGATAATAATAATAACAATAATAAGGATACTTACGATTATAACGATTTAAGGATTATAACAATAACGATAATAACGATATTACTAATAATAATAAGAACGATAATGAAGATAAAACGATAAAAGTGATAATAAATATAATAACAAATATAACAATTAAATAATAGTAATAATAGAGATATTAACGTTATTAACGGTAATAACGATAATAATAAAAACAGTAATAAAGATAAATACGATAATAACGACAATTATAATAAAAATATTAACGTATATAGAGATAACTACTATTTCAAAGATAATAATTATAACAATAATAACGATAAAAACGATATTAACGATAATAACAATAACGATAGTAACGATAATATCGATAATACTATTAACAATATTATTGATAATATCAATAATAATAATAACTATAATAACGATAATAACGGTAATAAAGATAAAAATAATAGAAAAATAACAATAATATCAATATTAACGATAACAACGATAATAACGATAATATCGATAATAATAAATAAGATAATATCGATTTCAACGATAATAACAATAACAATATTCACGATTATATCGATCATAATAACAACAATATCGACAATAATATCGGTAAAAATAATAACAATAACATCTATAATAACGAAAATAAAGATAATAACAATAATATCGATATTAATAAATAGGATAATATCGGTATCATCGATAATAATAATAACAATAATAACAATACTAACGATAATATCGTTAATAATAATAACGATAATAATGATAATAGCGATAAAAACAATAACGATATTAATGATAATATTGACAATATTAAAGAAAATAATAATGTTAATTTTAAAACGATAATAATTATCATAATAATATAAGTAATAACGATAATAACGATAAAGAAAATAAAATAATAACGATAATATAGATAACAATAATAAAATTAATAACGCTAATATCGATAAATACGATAATAACGGTAATAATAATAAAATTAATAACCCTAATAACGATAGTAAAGATAATAATATTATTAATAATACCGATAATATCGATTATAATGGAAATAATAATAAGAACAATATCGACAAAAACGATAATAACGGTAATAACGATAATAATAATAGTAATAATAATAGTAATAATAATGATAACTACGATAATAACGATAATAATAATGGTTATAATAATATTATTACAATAATAACGATAAAAACAATAATAACGATATCCATAATAACGATTATAAAGACAATATTAATAAAAATAATAATATAGATAATAACTATAATAACGATAAGAAACATAATGACGATAATAACGATAATAATAAATACGATAATAACGATAATATCGATAATGATAATAATAATAATAACAGTAATAACGATAATAACGATAATAACGGCAATAATAACAATTATAATAATAAAATAATATCCATAATAATGATAATGACGGCAATAATAATAATAATAATAATATTAATAATAATAACGATAATGACGATAATAATAATAATAATACTAACAATAATAACAACAATAACGACAATAACGTTAATAACGATAATAATAATAATAATAACGACATTAATAAATATAATAAATATAATAACGAAATGGTATTAACGATAAAATCGACAATAGTAGTAATAGTAGTAACGATAATAACAATAATAACTACAATATAAATATTAATAATAAATAAAATATCAATATTATAGCAAATAACGATTTTAACGATAATAATAATAACAATATTAACGATATTAACGATAATAGCGATTATAACGATATTAAAGACAGTAATAATTATAATAATAATAAAAATAATATTAACGATTACAATGAAAATAATGATAATAATAGTAGTAATAATAACAATAATAACAATAATAACAATAATAACGATAATAAAGATAATAACGATAATTACGATAATAACAATTATAATAATAACGATAATAACGATAATAGTAGATTTAATAATGACGATTATAATAAAAATAAAAATAATAATAACGATAATAACATTAATATCAATAATAATTATAACTATATTAACGATAATAACAATTATAGTAATAATAATAATAACGATAATTATGATAATAATAATAATAATAAAAATATTAAAAATTTTAATCACCAGAATACTAACAATATTACCGGTTATAATAAGAATAATATTAATAATAATAACGATGATAATGATAATAATAATAATAATAATAATAATAATAATAATATTAATAATAATAATAATAATATCATTAATACTCACAATAATAACAATAATAACGGTTTTGAGAAGAATAATATCAATAATAATATCGATAATAATGATAATAACGACATAATCGATAATAATAAATATAATAATAACGATAATAACTCTCATAATGATAATAATACTAATAATTATAACGATAAGAACAATAATATCGATAATAATAAAATTAATAAGAGCGATAATAGCGTTAACAGTAATAAGTATAAAATCGATAGTAATGATATTAATGAAAATATCCATAATAATAATAATAAATATAACAATACTAACGATAATAACAATAACAATAATAACAATAATTACGATTAATAATATAATAACGATAATAGTAAGAATAATTATAATATCGAAAATATGGTTGATTACGAAAATAACGGTAATAATGTTAATAAATATAATAACGACAATAATAATAACAATAATATCGACAATAACGATAATTACGATAAAACTAATAACAATTATAAGGATAATAAAGATAATGACAATAATATTAATAATAATAATAATAATGATTCAATAATAAGGATAATAGCAATAATAATAATAACAAAATTATCGATTATATTGTTTATAAAGGTAACGATAGTAACGATTATAATAATTATAATAATAACTATAATTACGATAATAATAAAAGAAAACATAATAATACTAATGATTATAAACATAATAACGATAATAACGATAATAATAATAAAATTAATAACGATAATAACGTTTATAACGATAATAAAAAGAACTGTAACAATAATAACAAAAATAACAATTAAAACGTTAATAACAATAATAATAATAACATTAATGACGATAATAACGGTAATAACGATAATAATAATAATAATAATGACGATAATAACGGTAATATCGCGTAATAATAAATACAACAATAACAATAGTAATAATAGCAATAATAACGATGGTAACGAAATGGAAGATAATGGTAAAATATTAATTACAAAATTAAGGATAATAACGATAATAACACTATAAATAATATAAGTAATAATAATAATTATAATAATAATAAAAAAATAACTATAATAAATATAATAACGTTAATAATACAAGTAATAATAACAATAATATCATTATTAAAGATAATAATGATAAGCACGATAATAATAATCATAATAATGACAATAATATTGATAATAATATTAACGATAATAACGGTAATGACGATAACAATAATAAAGATAATTACGATAAAGTCGATAATAATATTAACAATATTAACGATCATAAACGTAATAGTAATAATAATAACAAGTATACCGATAATAATAATAATAATACAAAAAAAAATAATAACAATATTAACGATAATAATGATAATAATAATTACAATAATAACGTTAGTAATAATAACGAAAATAAAGATAATAATACTAATGATATTAAAGATAATAATAATAATTACAATAACGATAACAATGACAATATAGATAATAATAATTATAATAACAATAACGAATATAAGGATAATAACGATTATAATAATAATAATAACGAAAATAAGACTAATAACGATAACAACGAAAATAATAATAACAATAATAGCGAAAATAACGATTTTAACGATAATAAGGATAATAATAATAATTATAATAACGATAGAAACGGTAAAAACGATAATAACGTAAAAACGATGATAACGACATTATCGATAATAATAATAATCAGAATAACGATGATAACGATAATATCGATAATAAAAAAAATAATAATAATAATGATCGTAACGATAATAAGGCAATAATAGCAGTTATAGTAACAATAATCATAGTAATAACTATAATAACGATAATATCAATAATAATAACAATGACAAAGTTAATAGAAATGATAATTAAATGCGATAATAACGATAATTACGTTAATAATAATAACAATAATAAAGATAATACCGATATTGACATTATTAACAATAATAATAATAGCAACAATAACGATAATTAAGAAAATAAAAATTATAATTAAAACGATACTAAGGATAAGAACGATATCATCAATAATATTAATTAGAATAACAAAAATAATATCGATTATATTAATAAAAATTTTAACAATTATATAGATAATTATAATAATCATATTAACAATAATAAAGATAATAACAATATTAACGATAATAAGGATAATAAAAATGACGATATTTACAAATATAACGATAAGAGAAATATTAATAATACCAATAATAATGATAATATAGGTATTAATATTTACGATATTAAGGATAACTTTAATAATAATAATAACGATAATAACGGTTTTAACGATAAATATAATAACGATAATAACGATTTTAACGATAATGACGATAATATCAATAATAATAATAATAAAAATAAAGATAATAACGAAATTAATGGAAATAACGATAGTAATAATAAAATAATAACGATAATAACGATAATAATAAAAATATTAACAATAATAACGATAATAGCGATAACAACGTTAATAATTAATTATATTATAATAAGTATATTATAATAAGTAATTATAACAATCATAATATTAATAACGATAATAACGATATTAAAGATTCTAATAATTACGATAATAACGTTGATATCGATAATAATAATAGCAATATTAACGATAATTTCGATAATAATAATAATGACAATAACAACAACAAAAAAGGTAATAACGATAATAATATAAACGATAATAACAATAATACTAATAATAATACTATCTCTAATAACAATATTATGATAATAATAATAATAATTATAACAATAATTACGATAAAAAAGAAATTAACGATAATAATAATGATGATAAAGATGATAATAGTAATTATAATAATAACGATTATAACGATATTATCGATTATAATAAGATTTATAATAAAGATAATAAAGATAAAAACGATATACATAATATCAACAAAAACGATAATAACGATAATAATGATAATAACGATAATAAAAAAATAATAATATTAATGAGAAGAATAACGATGATACCGATAATAACGGTAATAATAATAATAAATATAAATATAATGTCGTTAATAAAGATAGTAATAATAATATTAGAAATAATGACTATAATATTGATAACAATAATAACGATAAGGAGAAAAATAACGATAAAAATTATAACCATAAAATCGATAACAACGATAATAACGGTAATATTAATAATAATAATATCGATTATAAGGATAAAAAAGATAAGAACGATTATAATAATAACAATAATAACAATAATAACTATAATAACGATAGTAATAATAATATATATATTGATATATATAGTAATATAGGATAAATATATAGATAGTGTTTATAAGGACGATATTAAATAAAAACGTAATTAAAGAAAATAACGATAATAACGATAATAAGGACAATAATAATAATAATAGAACGATAATAAAGACAAATTCGATTATAATAATAACGATAATAACACAATAGTTATAATAATAATAACGATAATTTCGATTAAAGTAATAACAATAAAATCGATAATAAAGATAATAATAAAAATAATAACAATAATAACGAAAATAACGTCAATAAAAATTATATTATGTACGGTAATAACGATAAGAAAGAGATTAACGGTAATAACGATAATAACGACAATAATAATAATAATATGAATAATAACCATAACTACAAAAAGACGATAATAGTAATATTTATAATAATGAAAACAAAGATAATAACGTAAAAACTATTATAATAATAATAATAATAATAAAGATAGTAACGATATGAACGATATTAACAATAATAACAATAATAAAGATAATTATAATACGATAATAACGATTACAGTAATAATAATAATATTGATAGTTATAAAAATTACGATAATGTTGAAAATAATAATAGTAATAATAAAAATAATAAAGAAATTAACGATAACAACTATATTAATGATAATAACAATAATAATTACAATAATAATAACAATAATAACGTTAATATCAATAATAATGAATACTATAATAATGATAATAAAGTTAATAACTTTAATATTAATAACAATAATAATGATAACAACGATAATAACAATATTAATAATAATAACGAAAATAAGGATAATCACGATGACAACGATAATAATAATAACAATAATAATGATAATAGGTTAATAATCGTAGTAGTAATAACAATAATAACGATAAGAACTATATTTACGGTAAAAATAGTAACGATAATAACGTTAATATCAATAATAATAATAACAACATTAACGACAATAACGATAAGAGTAATAATAAACGTGATAATAACGATAATAATAATACGATAATAACGGGAATACCAATAATAATAACAACGATAACAACGATAATAATAATATTAATAATAATATCGATAACTACTATCATTCCTATAATTATAATAATAGTAATATCGATAATAAGGATAATTACGAAAAAAACGGTAATAACGATAATAACGATAATAACGGTAATAATTATAACAATAATGACGATAATAAAGATAATTACGATAATAATTATAATAACGATAATTATAACAATAATTACGATGCGAAAGATTAAGAAGATAATAATAATAATTATTACGACAATAATAATAAGAATATTAACGTTAATAACAATATTAGCGATAATAATAATAATAATAATAAAGATAATAACGAAATTGACCATAATAACAATAATTGTGATAATTACAATAATAATAAGAACAGCAATAACCATATAACCGATAATAAAAATAATAATAATAACAATAATATACATAATAAAGATATCAACGATAGTAATTGTAGTAATAACGATACTAAAGATAATAACGATATTAACGATAATAGTAATACTGATAGTAAGCAAAATATCAATAGTAATAATAACAACATTAACGATATTATCGTTAATATTAACAATAATAATAACTATAATAACGACAATAACGATAATAACAATATTAATAATAACTATATTAACGATAATACCAATAATAATAATTAAAATATTATCGATAATATCGATAATAATAATAAAAATAACAACGATAATATCGATAATAACTGCTATATAATTAATAATAACAATAATAACGATAATAAGGATAGTAACTATAATAACAATGGTATTAATATCGATAAAAACAATAAAATTAATAACGCCGATTATGATAACAACGAAATTAATAATATTAATAATAAAGATAATTATGATAATAAAGATAGTAATTGTAGTAATAATAAAAACAATAACGATAATAACGTTAATATCGAAAATAACGATTATATTATTAACGATTATATTAATAATATCGATAATATGAATAACAAAACTAACGATAATAACGATAATAATAATAATAATAACAATAATAACGATATTATATACTAGCGATAATAATAAAAACAATATTAACGTAAATAAAGATAATAAAGATAATAATGATAATGATAAAAATAATAACAGTAATTATAACCATAATTACGATAATAGCGACAATAACGATCATAACGATAATAAAAATAGTAATAATAACGATGATAACGGAATTAAGTATAATAATAATTATAATAATAATAACAATACTAACTATAAAAACGATAATAATAATAGTAATAGTAATAATAATAGCAAAAATAACGATAATAAAGATATTTACAATAACACTAATAAGGACAATAACGATAATAACGATAACAATAATAATAATAATAACGTTAATAACGAAAATTACGACAACTCTGATAATAACATCAATAATGATAACGATAATAACGAAATAGTAGTATTAATTATTACTATAATAAAGATAATATTGTTATATTATCGATATAAACGATAAGAACAATAATATTAATAAAAATAATAATAACAATAATAACGATAATAATAATAATAATAATAACAATAACAAGGATAATAACAATAATAATAATAAAAGACTATAATAATGAATATAAAGATAATGATAATAAAGATAATAATTATAATAATAAAAAAAATAATAACGATAATAATGATACAAACGATAATAATAATAATAATAACAATTAACATAATAACGATTATAAAGATAATAATAATAACATAAATAACGATAATACGATTATAACGATAATAATAATACTAATAATAACAATAATGACAGCAAAAACGATAAAAAATATGATAACATTAATAACGATAAAAATGATAATAACGAAAATAACGATAATAATAATAACAATAGTAACTATAATAACCATAATAACGATACTACAGTAATAAAGATATAGATAATATCGATAATAAGGACAATAATAATAGTAATAATAACGAAAATAACGATCATAAGAATAATAATAATGACATCGATAATAATGATAACAATAATATCGATAATAAGGGTAATTATGAAAATAACAGTAATAACGATAATATATATAGAACGACAATAATAATAATAATAAAAACGATAATAAGGATAAGAACGATAATAACAATAATAACGATAGTAACAGTGAAAATAATAGCAATAATAGATATATTAAAGTTAGTAAGGATAATAACGATTATAATATTAATTATAATAACGTTAAATACGATAATAGCGACAATATTATTATTAATATTAACGTTAATATGTATAATAACTATATAGAAGTTAACAGTAATAACAATAATAACGATAAAAACGATATTAACGATAATAACAATAATAATATTGATAATAACGATAATAATAATAGAAATAATAACGATTTTTTATGTTAAGAATGATAATAATAATAACATTTATAACCATTATAACATTATCAACGATAATAATAATAATGACGTTAATAATAATAATCATAATAAAGATATTAACTATAATTTCAACAATAATAATTCTAAAAATAATAATAATAATAATAGTAACCATAAGAACGATAATATCGATAATAACTATTACAATAATAACGATAGTAGAGATAATAAAGATAATAACGATAATAATATTAACGATAATATCGACATTATTGATAATATTAACAACGATAATTTTGATAATAACGATAATAAAATTAATAACAATAAAGATAATATCAATAATAACGATAATATCGATAATAACGATAATAACAACAAAAATAGTATTAATAATTACAGTAAAAGCAATAATAGGCATAAAAACGATTTTGACGATAATAATAATAACGATAAAAACAATAATATCGATAATATTAATATCAATATTTACTATAATTTCGATATTAATAATAGAAATAATAACAATAATAACAATCATTAAGATGATAACGACTGTAATAATAACGATAATACCGATATTAATAATAATAATATTATTGTTAGTAACAATAATAATGATAACGATGTTTATAATAGTAATAATAATAACGATTATAACGTTACTAACGATATAAATGATAATTACGATATTAACGAAAATAGTGTTAACAATTGTAACGAAGACAACGATAACAACATTAATAATAATAATAATAATAGCGAAGGTAAGTATAATAACGGTGACAACTATAATATTAATAATAATAATAAAGATAATAATAATAAGGATAATAAAGATAATAGCGATTATAATAATAACGATTAAAAAGATAACAACGACAAATAATGATAATTGCAATAATAACGATAATAATAGTAATAAAAATAACAATAATAACGATATTAATGAAAATAGTAATAACAATAATAACGATAACAACGATAATAACATTAATCATACTAATAATAATATCGAAAGTAGGTATAATAACGATGCCATCGATAAAGATAACAAAAATAAGAACGATAATAAAGATAATAACGATAATAATAATACTAATAATAACGATAATAACGATAATAATATTAACGATAATAGCGATAATGAAGATAATAACGATAATAAGGATAATAACATTATAGTTATTAACGATCTGAACGACAATAAAGACAATAACAATTACAATTATAAAGATATTAATGAAAATAACGATAATAATGATAATAAAGACAATAATAATAATAGTAATAACGATAATAACGATAATAATAAAATCGAAAATAATGACAATAATAATAATATTAATACCGATAATAATGTTAATAACGAGAACATCGGTAATAATAAAAACAATAATATCGATAATAACGATATTAACGATATAATAATAATAATAATAATTTCGTTAAATAGGTTAATTACGAAAATATCGGTAATAACCACGATAACGGGGAAATCGATAATTAACAATGAACTCGATAATAACGATAATAACGACATTAAATGTAATAATAATAACGATAATAACGATAATATCTATATTAATAATTGCGATAATGTCGACAAAATTAATAATAATATTAATGGTATTAACGGTAATAACGATATTAACGATAATAATAATAATAATAATAATAATAATATCGCCATTAATAACTATAATAAAAATAATAACGATATGGTATTAACGATAATAACAACAATAGTAGTAATAATAATAATGATAAAAACGATAATAACGACAATAAAAATAATAATAATAAAAATAATAAAGATATTAACTAAAATAACGATAATAAAAGTAATTATAATAACAATAATAACAATAATAACGATAATAAGCAAAAGAACAACAGTAGTAACGATAATAATGGTATTAATAATAGTAATAATACCATAAATAACAATAATAAAGATAATAACGGTATTAGTAATAGTAACGATAATAAAAATAATAATATCAACAATTATAACGATAAGGACATAAATAATAATAACGGTAATAACGATAAAAAAAATGTTAATTGCGATAATAATTATAAAAATAATAATGATAATAAACATAATTACGCTAATAAAGGTAGTAATAAAAATAATAATAATAATAACAATAATATCGATTATATCGATACTAACGATAATAACCATAATATTAAGAAAAGTAATGATAATAACAATAATGACTAAAATATATATAATAACAAAGATAATGATAATAATAACGATAATAAAGAAAATTACGAAACTAAATATAATAATAATGATAATGAAGATAATAATAATAATAATAACAACAATAATGACGATAATATCGATAATAATTATAACAATAATAACGATATAAACGATAATAACGGTAATAATAATAACAATATTAACGTGAAGGATGATATTAACGTAAATAATAATATTATTCTTAAAGATAATAACGATAATAACGGAAATAGTAATCGAAATAATATCAATAATAACACAAATATTGATAATAACTATAATATCGATAAAATATTAAAGATAATAAAAACAGAACAGATAATAATTACGATAATAACGATAATAATAATAGTAATAACAACGATAATATCAATAATAACGTTAACAGCGGTAATAATAATAATAATAATATTAATAAAATCGACAATAACGATACTTACGATAATAATAGTAGTAATAAAAGAACTAATGTCAATTATAACAATAATAATGATAATAATGATAATAATGATAATAAAAGCAATAATATCAACAATAATAAAGGTAATTACCTAAATAAAAATAAACAGTAATAACATTCATAACAAAAAAACCATAATAACTACAATAATAATATCAATAATAACTTTAATAATAATAACAATAATAACGCTAATAATAATAATGATAATAATAATAATAATAATAATAATAATAATAATCATAGTAATGAAAATAACGGAAATAATAGTTGTAATAATAACACTAATCAAAATAATAAAGGTAATAACGATATTAATAATAATAATATTAACAATAATAAAGATAATTTCGATAATAATATTTTTAACATTAATAACGATAATGAGGATAGTCACAATAATAACGATTATAATGACGATAATAACGATAGTAACAATAATACTGATTATAAAGAAAACAATTATAAAAATAATAATGATAATATACATAATATCGGTATAAATAATTACAATATCAACGATAAAAACAATAATAATATCAATAATAATAACGATAATAGCGGCAATAATAATAATATCATTGAAAACGCTAATAACGATAATAACGGTAATAACGAAAATATTATCGACAATAACGATAATAATAATAATATTAATAATATTGATAATAACAATAATAGCGATAATAATGATAATAATTACAATAATAATAACAATAATAACGATAACAATAAAAACAATATGAACGATAATAATGATAAATCGATAATATCGATATTAATAATTACAATAATAACAATAATAACGATAATAATATAATAACAAAAACAATAATAAGGATAATAACGGAAATAAAGGTAATAATAGTAAATATAATAACGATAACAACGATAATAATTATATTATCTATTATAAAAATAACAATAATAAGGATAATACCGAAAATAAAGATAATAATAATAATTATAATAACTATAACAATGATAATAACTATTATATCGATAATAATAATAGTAAGAATAATAATAATATTAAAAGGAAAAAAGATAATAACGAAAATTTTAATAACAATAGTAACGTTCATAAAGATAATAATAGTAATAATAAAAACAAAATTTACGATAATAAAGATAAGATTGATTATAATAATAATAATAATACCTATAATCACGATAATATAGATAATAATAATAATAAAAGCATAGTATAATAACGATAATAATAATATAAATAATAACAATAATAATGAAATTAATAATAATAATAATAATAACGATAATAATTATAATAACGATAATAAAGGAAGTAGTAATAGTAATAATAACATTAATAACACCAATAACGATAATAAATATAAAAATTATGATAATATCGATGATAATAATAATAGTAACGATAATAGCGATAATAACGGCAATAGTAATAATAATAATAACAACGATTATAACGATAATAATGATATATACAGTAGGAATAATAACAATAAAAACAATAATAACAAGAATAATAATACTAATGATTATAACCATAATAACGATAACAACGATAATAATAAGAACATTAATAACGATAATAACGTTAATAAAAGCAATAGCAATATTAATAATAACGATAATAACGATTATAATGATAATAAAAATAATAAGAATAAAGTCAATAACGATCCTAACGACAATAATGATGATAATAATAACAATTATAAAGAAAATAACGATAATAACGATTATAACTATTTTTAGAATATTAATAATATTATCGATAATAACGAAAATAAAGATAATAATATAAGTAATATTATCAATAATAACAATATGAAAGATAATAACGATAATTCCGAAAATAATACTAATAATTATAACAATAATAATCATAACAATAATAACGACAATAAGGGGAACGACGATAATAATAATAGTAATAATAACGATAATAAGGATAATAACAATAACATCGATAATAATAATTACACTAATGATGATAATAACTATAGTAATCATAATAATAATAATGATATCAACGATAATGAAGATGAAAACGATTATAATAATAATCATAATAACGATAATAACGATAATAGTATTAATAACTGTAACGATAATAGCGATAATAACGATAATAATAATGACGATAATAGTTATAATAATAATAATAATGGTAATAATAATAATAATAACAATGATTACGATGATAGCGATTATAATAATAATAATAATAATAAAAACGATAATATCTATAATAACTATACTAAATATAACAATAATAATAATAATAACGATAATATCTATAATAACGATACTAAATGTAACAATAATAATAATAATAACGATAATATCTATAATAACGATACTAAATGTAACAATAATAAAAATAATAACGATAATATCTATAATAACGATACTAAAAATAACAATAATAAAAAAAATAATAGAAATAACGATTATGATGATATTTAATATTACATTAAAGACGATAATTATGATAATTGCGATAATAATGAAAAGAATATAAACAATAACAATAATGACGAAAAAATTATAATAACGGTAATAAAAATTATAATAACGATACAAACGATAAAAAGGAAAGTAACTACAATAACATTGATATTAATAACGTTAAAAACAATAATAAAGTTAATAACGATAATAATAGTAAGAACAATAACATTAATAACGATAATAATAATAAAAATAATAACGATAAGAATGATAATAACAATAATAATAATAATATTGTTAACAAAGATAATAACGTTATTAACGATATTAACGACGATAATAAAAACAATATTAACGAAAATAAAGATAATAAAGGTAATAACGATAATAATAATAATAATAAGAGCAATAATATCTATAATGTACAAAATAACGATAATAATGATAATGATAATAACTATAATAACAATAGTAACGACAATAATAATAATTATAATAACGTTAAAAAAGATAATATCTATGTCAACGATAATAATAATAACAATAATATCAATAAAAACGATAGCAACGTTAATAATAATATTACAAAAAAAGGATAATAAGGATAGTAATAATAATAATAACAATAATACAGATTATAACGACATTAATAAGAATAAAAATAATAATAATAATAATAATATCTATGATAACGATAATAACTATAATAATAATATTATTCATGACAATAATACCTATAATAACGGTAATAAGTATAATAATAAATACGATAAAGTCTATAATATCCATAAGATTATTAACAATTATAGCGATTATATCGATAATAATAATAACAATATTAACGATAATATTGATAAAAGTAATAACAATATTAACGATAATATCTATGAAAATAATAATAATAATAATAATAAAAGTAATAACGATAGTAGAGATAACAACAATGATAATAATAATAACGATAATAAGGATAATAAAGTTAATAAAAATAATTATAATAAAGATAACAACGATATTGATGAAAGTAGAGATAATAATATTTACATTAATAAAGATAATTACGATAATAATGATATTAGCAATAAAAATTATAATAATGATAACAATAATGAAGATAATAACGCAAATAATAATAACAATTATAGCGTTAATAATGTTATTACCGATAATAATGATAATTATAATATTCATAGTAACTATAATAAGAATATTATCCATAATAATAATAACAATAATAACGATAATAACGATAATAACATTTATAAAAGAAGTATTAATAACAATATTAAGAATAATAACAATAAAAACGATAATAACAATAAAAATAGTAGTAATATAAAAAGAAATAATTATATTAACGATAAAAACGATTTTTACGATAATAATAATGACTATAAATAGGATAATATCGATAATTATAATAACGATATTAACCATAATATCGATAATAATAATAACATTAATAACTAATAACTATAATTACGAAAATAACGATTATAACGATAATAATAATCAGAGTAATATTAACCAAAATAAAGATAATAACGACACAATAATAATAATAATAATAACGATAATAAAGGTTATAACGATAGAAATAATAGAAAAATAACAATAATATCAATAATAATGTTAAAAAAGATAATAAAGATAATATCGTTAATAATAATAACGATAATAATGATAATAGCGATAAAAAAATAACGATATTAACGATAATATTGCCAATATTAAAGATAATAATAATAATAATGTTAAAACGATAATAATTATTATAATTATAGTAGTAATAACGTTAATAACGTTATTAAAAATAAAAATAATAATGACAATATATATAATAATAATAAAATTCATAACCTTAATAACGTTAATAACGATAATATCGGTAAGAATAGTGAAATTGATAACTCTAATAACTGTAATAAAGATATAATATTATAAATAATAACGTTAATAACGATTAAAAAGGAAATGATAATAACAATATCGAAAGTAACGATAATAACGGTAAAAACGATAATAATAATAGTAATAATACTAGTAATAATAATAATGGTAATTACGATAATAACAATAATAATAATAGTTATAATACATTATAACAATAATAACGATAACAACGATAATAACGATATCTATAATAACGATAATAAAGATAATAATAATAACAATATTAATATCATTTATAACTATAATAACCATGATAACCATAATGACGATAATAACGATAATAGCGATAATAATAATAATAATAGTAATAACAGTAATAACGATAATAACGTTAATAACGACAATAATAATAATAATAATAATAATAATAATAATAATAATAATAATAATAGTAATAATAATAACGATAATAAAGATAATGACGACAATAATAATAATAATAATAATATTAATGATAATAACGAAATAATCGATAATAATAATTACAATAATAACGATAATAACTTCAATAATGATAATAATAATAATAATTGTAACGATAATAACGATCAATTCGATAATAACAATATTAATAAGAGCGATAGAAACGTTAATAGTAATAATTATTAATTCGATAATAATTATATTAATGAAAATAATTATAATAATAATAATAAATATAACAATAATAACGATAACAACGATAACAATATTAACGATAATAATGTTAGTTATAACAATAATAGAAACAATAATAACGATAATAAAGATATCATTAATAATAAAAATAACGATAATGCCGATAATAACCTTAATAATATTTATAATAACAATAATAATAATATCTATAATAACGATAATAACCATAATAACGATAGTAACGATAATAACAATAATAGTAATAATAACCACGAAAATAACGATAATAACGATAACAATAATAATAACACTAACAATATAAATAATTACAATAGTAACGATAATAACATTATGACGAAAATAATAATAATAATAATAACGATGATAACCATATAGACGATAATAATAATAATATTTACAACGATGTTATGTGTAATAACGATATCATCGAGAATAAAAAAATAATATCGTTAATAACGATAATAACGATAATGAAATTAATAATAATATCTATAATAGCAATAATAACGATAATAAAATATTAAT
Organism: Vespa crabro; assembly: GCF_910589235.1. Classification (NCBI taxonomy): domain Eukaryota; kingdom Metazoa; phylum Arthropoda; class Insecta; order Hymenoptera; family Vespidae; genus Vespa; species Vespa crabro. The sequence continues at coordinate 4,483,071 of NC_060957.1, forward strand.
AGTAATAAGAATAAAGATAATATCGATAATAACGATAATATCGATAATAATTAGAACGAAAATAACGACGATAATAATAATCATAATCGGTAATAAGGATAAATACGATAACATCGACAATAATAATAGCAATAATATAGATAATATCTATAATAACGACATTAATAATGATAATAATAATAATAATAATAATAATAATAATAATAATAATAACAAGGATAATAACAATAATTACGATAATAACGATAATATCGACAATGATAATGATAATATTAACGATAATAATGATAATAACGATAATAATAATAATAGTAACATTAAAAACAATAATAACGATAATAACAATAATAATAATATCATTACAAACATTAATATCGATATTAACGATAAATACGATAATAAATATAACAATTATATCGACTATAACGATTAGAAATATAATACTATTAACAATAATATTGCTGACAACGATAATAACGATAATTATAATAATTACATATAGATAATAAGGATTATAATGATAATAACGAACATAACTATATAAAAGCAAATAACGGCAATTATAATAATAATAATAGCGATAAAGACGATGAAGACGATAATAACGATAATGATGATAATAAGGAATATAATAATATCGATAGTAACGATAATGGTAATAATAATAATAATGATAATAACGATTATAATAATAATAATAATAACGATAAAAGCTATGAAAGCGATAATAATAATAATAACGATAATAAGGGTACTAACGATAGCAACGATAATAAATATATGAATAAAAACGATAATAACGATATTAACGATATTAATGATAATAACAATAAGACCGATAGTAATGATACGATAATAACGATTACTGTAATGATAATATTACCGATAGTTTCAATAACAACGATAATGACGTTAATAATAAAAATAATAATAAGGTAATAACGATATTAACGACATTAAAGATAAAAATAATAATAACAAATAATAAAAATAACAATTACAATAATAACGATAATTACTATAAGAAAGAGAACAATAATAACGATCATAGCGTTAATAACGATAATAACAATAGCAATAATAGCGATAACATCGTTAATAACAATGATCGTAATAATAACGATAATAGTGGTAATAACGATGACAACGATAATAATAATAATAGTAACAACGATAATAACGATATTAACGAAAATAAGGATAATAATAATAGCAATAATAACAATAATAGCGATATTAATTATAATACGAATAATAAAGAGAGTAAAAATAAGAATAATAGTAATAATAATGCTAATAACGTTATTAACGATAATAACGATAATTATAATAACAGTAATAAAGACAATAACGATAATATCGATTATAATAATAACAATAAAATCGATAGTAATGATATTAATGATAACTATAATAACATTAATTACGATAATAACGACAATAGAAATAATAATAATACCCATAATAATATTAACAATAATAACGATAATGAAGATTTTTACGATAATAATAATAACGATATTCATGAAAATAACGATAATAATGATAATAACGATACTAATAAAAATAATAATAACAATAATAACGATAATAACGATTATAATGATAATAACTATAATAATGATATTAACAATAAGAATAAAAGTAATAATAAAGACATTAACGTTATGATCGATAATAACGATAATAATATTAACAATAATATCTATAATAACTATAATAAAAATACGAAAATAAGGATAATAACGATAACAGCAACAATAATAATAATAATAATAACGATAATACCGATAATAACCTTAATAATTCTTGTAGTAATAACTATAATAACGGCAATAACTATTTTTATGATAACAATAGTAACGATAAAATCGATAATGTCTATTATAATAATCATAATAACAGCAATAATAACGATATTGACGATAATAGCTATAATAATAATATCAATAATTACGACAATAACGATATAAATGATAATAACGATAACAAGGGACACAAAATAATAATAATAGAAATAATAAAGGTCATAACGATATTAAACATAAGATCGTCTTAATAATACTAATAATAACGATAATAGCGATAATAATGGAACTAATAATAACAATGTAAACAATAATGACGATAATAACGAAATAACGATAATAACATCAGTAATAATAACAATAATAAAAATAATAACGATAATACCGTTAATATTGATAATAACAATAGCAATATTCACATTAATACCGATAATAATAATAATAATAATAATAACAATAATAACGACAATGACGTTAAAAACGGTAATAATAATAACGATAATATCGAAAATAATAAAAATAATAATACCGATAGAAAAAATAATAACGATAAGGACAATAACAATAAAAATAATTATAACGATTATAACGATAATTACAATAAAAACGATAATAATAATAAAATTAATATCGATAATTAAGTTAATAACTATAATAATAATAGCATTAATAACTACAATTACGATAACAATAATAATAATAGTAATAACAATATTAAGGATAAAAACGACAATAACGATAATACTAATAACGATAATAACGGTAAAAACGATAGTAATAGTAGTAATAACACTAGAAATAATAATAATAAATTACGATAATAACGATAATAATAATGGTAATAATAACATTATAACAATAATAACGAGAACAACGATAATAACGATATCTATAATAACGATAATAAAGACAATAATAATAACAATAATAATATCGACAATAACTGTAATAATAATAATAACGATAATGACGATAATAACGATAATATCGATAATAATAATAACAATAGTAACAGTAATATCGAAAATAATGATAATAACGACAGTAATAAAAATAATAATAATAATATCCATAATGCAGATAAAGACGCCAATAATAATAATTATATAATATTAGTAATAATAACGATAATGACGATAATAATAATAGTATTAATAACAATATTAAAAATAATAACGATAATAACGATAATAACGACAATAATAATAACAATAACGACATTATAACTATAATAAATATAATAACGATATGTTATTAACGTTATAGACGACAATAGTGATAATAGAAATAACGATAATAACGATAATAGCGGCAATAAAAATTATAATAATAAAGATATTAACTATATTATCGTAAATAAAGATAAAAGCTATAAGAATAATAATAATAAAAACAATAACAATGATAATAACGATAATAAATATAATAACAGTAAGGATGACACGACAATAATAATAACAATATTAAAGATAATAACGATAATAATAATAATAATAACGACATTAATAACTATAATAAATATAATAACGATATGATTTAACGGTAAAAACGACAATAGTAGTAACAATAATAACGATATTATCGAAAATAACGATAATAACAATAATAATAATAACAGTAATAACTATAATAACGATATAACGATTAATAATAATAATAATAATAATAATAATAATAATAATAATAATAATAATAATAATAATAATAATAATATTATAAGGTAAACAATAATAAGATAAAATAATAATAATATTAACGATTACAAGTAAATAATGATAATAGTAGTAGTAATAATAGCAATAATAACAATAATAACGGTAATAAAGGAAATAACGGTAATTATGATAATAACTATAAGAATATTCTATTTAACTTTGATACTAACGTTAATAACGATAATATTAATAAAATTAATAACGATAATAACGTTTAAAATAATAAGAACGATAATAATATTAATAATAATAACAATATTAATTATTATAACGGCAATAACGATAATAATAGATGTAATAATAACAATATTAAAAATAATATTTAATATATAAATAATATAAAATAATAGCCATAAAAACGATTTTAACGATAATAATAATAACGATAATAACGATAATATCGATAATATTAATAACAATATTTACGATAATTTCGATATTAATGATTGTAATATTAACAATATTAACAATCACAACAATAATAGCGAATATAATAATAACTATAATAAGGACCTTAATAATAATAACAATATTATCTTTAGTAACAATAATAATAATAACGATGTTTATAATAGTAATAATAATAACGATTATAACGATACTATCGATAATAATGATAATAACGATAATTCCAATAATAACGACAATAAAGATAATCATAATAACGATAATAACGATAATAATAATAATTATAATGACGCTAATAAAGTTAATAACTACAATAATAAAAATAATATTAATATTAACAATAACGATAATAACGATAATAACGATAATATTAATAGTGATAATAACTATAATATCAATAATAAAGATAATTACGATAATAACGATAATAATAATAACGATAATAACGATAATAAGGATAATAACGACAATTATAATAATAATAATAATAATAACGGTAATAACGATAAGACCAATAATAATTTCAGTAATAATAACAATAATATCAATAATAACGATAATAACAACAACAATAATAACAATAAAATCGATAATATCCTTTATAATAAGAGTAATAATAACAAAATTAGGTATAATACATATAGTAACGATAATAACGGTAATAATGGTAGAAGTAATAACAGAAATAAAAATAATAAACATAAAAATAATATTAACGTTAAGAATAGTAACGATAATAACGATAATATTGATAATAATAATAACAATATTTACGATAATATCGATAATAGTAATAATAATAATAACAATATTAACGATCATAACTATAATAGCGATAATATTAATAAAGATAATAACGATAATAAGAAAAATAATAATATCGATAGCAACAATAATAATTATAATGATGATTATATTAGTAATACTAATAACGATTACAACGATTAACAATAATAATAACTATAATGACGACAATAACGATAATAACGTTATTAATAATAACAATTTTAACGATGATAGCGATAATAATAATTAAAATATTAACAATAATATCGATATTAATAATAATAATAATTACGATTGTGACGATAATAACGATAATAACGATTATAATAATAACGATAGTAACGATAATTGTATTAATAATAATAACGACAATAACGATAATAACGATAATAATAATAATAATAATAATAAATATAATAACGATATTAATGACAAAAACGATAATAATGATAACAATACAAATTATAATAATATTAATAATAATAACGACGATAATAACAATAATAATGAGAAGAACAATAAAGATAATAACGATAATAGCCATAAAAATTATGTTAATAATAACGATAATAACGTTATTAGTACAAATAAAAATAATAACAATAATAATTTTGTTAATAATGATAAAAACAATAAACATAGTAACGATATTCGAAATAATAATGACGATAATAATGGTAATAACGATAATAGCGATAATTATAATAACATTAAAAACAATAATATTAATAAAAACAATAAATATAATAACGATAATAATAATAAAATAATAACGATAATAAGGGTAATAACAATAATATTAATAACACAATTAAGGATAATAATGATTATAAATATAATGATAATAGCCATAGTATTTATAATAATAATATCAATGATAAAGATAATAATGACACAAAGGATAATAATAATAATAATAATAATAATAATAATAATAATAAACTTAGTAATGATAATAGCGATAATTACGATATTAACGAAAATAAAGATAATAATAATAAAAATAATATCGATAATAAAGCTAAGAACGATAATAAAAATAATAATAATAAGGATGATAACAATGTTAACGATTATAACTATAATAATAATAACAATAAAAACTATAATAACAATAATAAAAGTAATTGTAATAACGATAATATCGATAATAGTAATAATAATTATAACGATAATAACGATAATAACGATAATAGTATTAACAATAAAATCGATAATAACCATAATAATAATAATAAATATAATAACAACAAAAAAATAACTATAATAACGGTAATAATAATAATAATATTAACAATAATAACGATAGCAACGACAATAGTGATAAAAGTAATAAAAATAAAATAGAAATTAAGGATTATAACGATGACAACAATAATAATAATAACAATATTAACGATAATAACGATAATAACGATTATACGGATTATTATAATAAAGCTAATAACGATAATGGCAATAATAATAATAACGATAATGACAATAATAACGATAATAATGATAGTAACTATAATAACGATGATAACAATAATAAAGATAATAATAGCAACAATACAGATAATAACGATAATAAATATAATAATAATAGTAATAATAAAGATTAAAACAATAATAACGATTATAATGATAATAACGAATATAATATTAATAATAATAACAATAATAACCATAATAACGATAATTATATTAATAGAAGTAATAATAAAATTATTAACAATGGTTGCAATAATATTGATAATAACGATAATAATAGTGGTAACAATTAAAGTAATAATAATAATAACAACAATAACGATAACAACGATGATAAGGATAATAGTAATAACGATAATAACGACAATAATAATAATAATTTTATCGATAATAAAGATAATAGCGATAATATTAAGAATTGTAATAATAATAAAAACGATAATAACGATAATTACGATAATAATAATAATAATAATAATAATAACAATGATAAAGATAATAGCGAAAATAATAATAGTAATAATAAAAATGTTAATAATATCGTTAATATCGATAATAACGATAATAATAGTAACAATATCAGCGATAATATCCATAATAATAATAACAATATTAAAGATAATATCGATAATAATAATAATTATAGTAATAACAGTAATATCGACATTAAAGATAATAACCTTAATAATAATAATGATTATAATGATAATAACGGAAATAACTCATTATTATATTTATTAGCGTTATTATTGTAATTGTTATTATTCTTATTATTATTGTCGTTATTATCGTCATTATCGTTATTTTCATTATTATCGTTACATTTATTATTCTTATGATCGTTATTGTCGTTTTTATCGTTATAAACTTTATTATTATTACACATATTATCGATATTATCTTTATTCTTATTACTATTAATAATGTTATTATCGCTATTATCGCTATTATCGATATTATTTTTATTATTATTCTCGATGTTATCGTTATTATTCTTATAATCGTTGTTAATATTATTATAATCACCGTCATTATCGTTAATTTCGTTATTATTAATATTACTATAATTGTTATTATCATTAATATTGATATTATTATTGTCTTTATTATCTCTATTATCGTTATTATTATTATTATTATTTTTATTATCATCGTTATTATTGTTATTATTACTGCTATTATTATCTTTATTTTCGTTGTAATCTTTAATATTATTATTATTATTATTATTAATATTATTATTATTATTATTATTACAGTCTCCATTACCGTCATAAGCTCTATTATAGTAATTATCGTTATTATTGTTATTATTATTATGGTTATTATCATTATTTTCGATAATATAGTTATTATTTTTATTCTGATTATTTTTATTGTCGTTATTATCGTTATTATCGTTATTACTATTACTACTATTGTCGCCTGTATCGTTAATACCATATCGTTATTATATTTATTGTAGTTATTAATGTCGTTATTAGTAATGTTATTATCGTTATTATCGTTTTTATCGTTATTACAGTTATTGTTATTATTATTATAATCGATATTATCGTTATTATCTTATTTATTATTATCGTTATTATCGTCATTATTTTTATTATCGTTATTATAGTTATTATCGATATTATTATTGATATTATTGTTGTCTTCATTATCGCTATTATAGATATCTTTATTATCGTTGTTATCGTTAATATTGTTATAACTATTTCCGTTAATATCGTTATAATTTTCGTTTTTATTACCCTTATAATCGTTATTAATTCATCTACTACAATAATTATTATTCTCATTATTATCATAATAAACTTTATGATCGTTATTATTATCATCGTCACTATCGTTATTATTATTATCGATAATATCATCATTATCGTTATTATTGTTACTATTGATATTTTATTATTATTCTTTTTCGTTATTATCGTTATTATTTTTATCATTATTATCGTTAATATCGTTATTATCTTTATTATTAAACTTATAATTATTATCGTAAATATCGTTATTATCGTTAATAATATTACTACTATTATCGTCATTATCGTTATTATTATTATCGATATTATTGTTATTATTATTATATTAAATGTCGTTATTATCGTTATCATCGTTATTATCTATATTTTTGTTATTATTATTACCGATGTTATCGTTATTCTCCTTATCAACTTTATTATTATTATTATTGTCGTTATTTTCGATATAATTATTATCGTTATTATCATTATTATAGTTATAATTATTAATAATATTGTCTTTATTATCGTTATTTACTTTAATGTTATTAACCTCATTATCGTTATTACGTTAATTTTTAATACTATTTATATCGTTCTTACCGTTATTATCGCTATTTTCGTTAATATTATTATTATTATTATTATTATCGCTATCATCGTTATTTTCGTAATTATGGTTATTATCATTATATAGTTATTATTATTATAGTTATTATTATTATTATTAACGTTATTATCGTCATTATCGTTATTGATTATTATTGTTGTCTTTATTATCGTTATTATTGTTATTAATATTGTTATAACTAACGTTATTATCGTTAATATTGTTATCGTTATTATCGTTATTTTTGCTAATATTATTATTATTACTACTATTATTATCTATATTATCGTTCTTATAGGTCTTATTATTATTATTTTTTCGTTATTATCATTATGTCTGTTATTATTGTTATTATAATTACCGTTCTTATCATTATTATCCTTATTTTAGGTATAAATTTATCATAATTAGCGTTATAATCGTTTTCATTGATATTATTATTAATATTATTATCATTCTTATCGTTATTATCGCCATAATTGTTATTAATATTATCGTAATTAAAGTTATTGTCGATATTATTATTATTGGTGTTATTATTATTATCGTTATTATCATTAATATTGTAATTACCGCTATAAATGTTATTATTGTTATTATTGTTAATATTACTATTATTATCGTTATTATCGATATTATTGCTAATATCTTCATAAATCTTATTATTATTATCGTTATTACGTTATTATCTTTATTATTGTTATTATTGTTATAATTATTATTTTCATTATCTTTATTATTATTCTTATCATTATTATCGTTATTATTCTTAATATCGTTATTATCTTTATTGTTGTTATTATTATTATCGCTATTATATTTATTATCGTTATTAATATTATTATTATAGTCGTTAGTATAGTTATTATTTTTACTTTCGTAATTAACCTTATTATCGATTTTATTATTAATCTTCTTATTTTCGTTATTATCGTAATAATCGTATTATTGTTATTATTGTTAATGTTATTATCCGTATTAGTGTATTATTTAATATTATTATTATAGTTATTTTCATTAATATCATTATTATCGAATTTATAGTTATTACTATTCACGTTATTATCGCCTTTGTTAATATTATTATTATCGATATTACCATTATTATAGTTATTAATGTCGATTATATTATTATTGTTATCGTTATTATCTTTTATATTGCTATTATTAATATCGAAATTAACGTTATTTTCGTTATTATTGATATCGTTAATATAGTTATTATCGTTATTATTGTTGTTATCGTTATTATCGTTATTATTATTGTTATTATTATGGTCGCATTATCGTCACTCTTATTAGGTTTATTATCGTTATTATCGATGTTATTGTTCTTATTATTATTATTCTTTTAACTTTCATCATTAATTTCGAAAATATCGCTATTATCTTTATATAATTAGTTTTATTGCCATTATTATCATTATTATCGTTATTATCGTTATTACTATTACTACTATTGTCGTCTTTATCGTTATTACCATATCGTTAATAAATTTATTATAGTTATTAACGTCGCTATTATTATTATTATTATCGATATTATCGTCATTCTCATAATTATTATTAGCTTCATTGCTGTCGTCATGTTTATTATCGTTATATAGTTATTATTAATTTTATTATTGTTATTATTATTGTCTTCATTATCGTTATTATGGATATCGTAATTATCGATTTTATTGTTATTATTGTAATAATGTTATTATATCTATTATTATTATCGTTATTATCGTATTTATCATTTTTATAATTACTACTTTTACTAATATTATTATTATCATTATTACCGTTATTTTCGTTATTATCGATATTGTTATTGTTGTTATTTCCATTATAATCGTTTTTATCGTTATTATTAATAATATTATTATCATTATTATCGTTATTAGCGTTATTATTATAATCGTTAATATCGTTATTTTCGTTATTATAATTATAATCCTTATTATTATTAAGGTTATTATCTTTATTGTCGATATTACTGTTATTACTATAATTATTATTATTATCGATATTATCTTTAATATTGTAATTATTATATGGATATTATCGTTATTAACGATAATAACGATAATTTCGATTATAATAATAACAATAAAATCGATAGTAAGGATATTAATTATAACAATAATTACATTAATTACGATAATAACGACAAAAGTAATAATAATAATAACCATAATATCGATAATAACGAAATATGACGATTATAATAATAACAGTAATAACGATAATAAATTTCTTTACGATAAAATTAATAACGATAATAACGATAATAACGATAATAATAACAATAATTTCAAAGGTTATAACTATATTATCTAAAATACCGGTAATCATGATAATAACGATACTAATAATAACGATAATGACGATAATAGTAGTAATATTAATTAGGACAATAACGATATTTACGATAATAATTATAATAAAAATAAAGATAACAACGATAGTAGCAACAATAACGATAATAATTATAACAATATTAATAATAGTATCGAAAATTAAATTAATAATAATAGCAATAATAACGATAACATCGATAATAACTATAGTAATAATACTAATAATAAATAAAACAACGATGACAACATTTATAATAATATTAATAATATCGAAAATAATTAAAATAAGGGTGACAACTATAATATTAATAACAATACTAACGATAATAACGATAATAAGTATAGTAATAATACTAATAATAACGATAATAACGTTATTAATGGCAATATCGATAATAACAGTAATATTAAGAGTCATATTGAAGATAATAACGATAATAACATTACTAACGATAATAGCGATACTAATATTATCAATATAAAGGATAATATTGTTAATAATTGTAACAATATTCACGATAATATAGGTAATAATAATAATAACAAAAACAATAATAACGATAATAACTATAATAATAATGATAATAACGATAATAATAAAAAAACTATTGTATCAATAATAACGATAATATCGATAATAATATAAACGATAATGAAGGTATAATAATAATAATAACGGTAACAACGAAAAATACGATAATAACGGTATTGATAATAACGATAATAATGTTAATAACGATAATAATAATGGTACCAATAACAATAATAATAACATTAACGATAATAGTAATAATAATTATAGTAATTATAATAATTATTATGATAAACACGATAATAAAGATATTAATGATAATAATAATAATAATAATAATAATAAAAACTTTAATAACTATATTTACGATAATATCGATAATAATAATAGTAATAATAAAGATAAAAACTATTATAATGGCACTAATAATAATAATAATAAGATTAATAAAAAAAATAATAATTTTAACAATATTTACGATAATGACGATGATAATAACAATAATAACGATAACAATGATGATAAAAATAATAATAAAAATATCAATAATAAAGTTAATTACGATAATAATGTTAATAAGGATAATAATAATAACAATAATATTGATGGAACTATAATAACGATAATAACAATAGTAGGAACAATAATACGGATAATAACGATATTAACGACATTAATAATAACAATAATGACAATAAATGTATTAATAAAGATAATAACGTTAGTAACGATAATCTTAATAAGTATGAAAACGATCATAATGATATTAACGATAACAACAATAATAACAATAATAACATTAACAGGGATAATAAGGGTAGTATTGATAATAATAATAAAAATATTAACGATAATATCGATAACAATAATAATAATAATAACAATGATAACGATAATATAGATTATAACCTTAATAATAATAACAAAGATAAAGTTAATATTAATAATAATAATAACGATAATAAAGACAATAATGATAATAAACATAATAATAACAATAATAACGTTAATAATGACAATAATTATAATAATAATATTGATAATAAAAGTAATAGCATTAATATCTACAATAATTATAATAATTATATTGATAATAACAATAATAACGAAAATAATAAAAATAATGATATTAATAACGATATAGACAAACATAACCATAATAATAGTAGTAATAATAACAATAATATCATTAAAGGCGTAACGAACGTTATTGCCGAAAATATTAATAACAGTAATAACAATAATAACGATAATAGCAATAATAATGATAATATCGATAATAGTAATTGTACTACTAACAATATTAACGGTAATATCAATTATAATACTGACCATAATAACGATAATAACGTAAATAAGGATAATAAAAGTAACAATAATATTGCTAATAACGATAATACCGATAATAACGTTAATAACAATAATAATAATAATAATAATAATAATAATAATAATAATAATAAAAACGATGATAGCTATTATGGGGAAAATAATAATAATTAAAATAATAATACGAACGACATAAACGAAAATAACCATAGTAATAGAACATATTATAACAATAATAACATTAATAATGTGAATAACGATAATAAATATAATAATAGATCGATAAAAACGATAATATTAATATTAATAATAACAATATTACGATAATAAAGTTAATAAAATTAATAATAAAAACAATAATACAGGTAATAATGGTAATAATGATAATAACGGTAAAAATAATAATATTAATAATAATTATAATAACAATAATAACGATAATAATAATTACGATAATGACGATAATAATAAAAATTATAATAATCACGATAATTAGCATAATAACGATAATAATTGTAGTAATAATAATAACTAATTATATCAATAAAAATAATAATAACGATAATAATAATGACAATAATAACGATGACGATGGAAATAATGATAATAACGATGACATTAATAATGGTAAAAACTATAATAACGATAATAACGGTAATAATAATGACGATATTCAAAGATAATAAAGGTAATAAAGATAATAATAATAACGATAATAACGACAAGTTTAACAATAAAAATAACGATAATAACATTAATAAAGATAATAGCAGTAATAATAATACTAATAACAATAATGACGATAATAAACTTATTAATAATAATAATAATAACAAGAGTAACGATAATAAATATAATAACAATATTAATAATAGCGACAATAACGAAAATAGCAATAATATTAATTACTATAATGACAATAATAACAATAATATTAATAACAATAATAACAATAATGACGGTAATTACCTTTCTATCGATAATAATAATATCAATATTAACGATAACACCGAAAATAATAATAATAAGAATAGTAATAATAAAAATGAAAATGAGGATAATATCGATGACAACGAAAATAATATTAGTCATAATAGTATCGATAATAACAATAAAAACGAAAATAACGTTGTTCACGATAATGTCGATAATAATAATAACAATTATAACATTAATAAAGATAATAGCGATAATAACATTAACATTAATAACGATAATAAAGAAATTAACGATAATAATAACAGTAATAATAATAAAGATAATAACGATATTTACGATAATAATGATAATTACGATAATAATAATAAAAATAGTAACGATTACAACGATGATATCGATAATAACGATAATTATAATAATATTAACTGTAATAACAATAATTACAATAACAACGGTATAGATAAAAATAATAATATAGATAATTCCGAAAATAATCATAACTATATTAAAGATAATAACGATAATAATAATAATAATATTAATAATAATAACAACGATAATAACGATAATAACGATAATAATAATAATAAAGAAAATAACGCAATGAACGATAATAACCATAATAATAATAACAATAACAACGATAATAACAATACTAATAATAACAATAATAAAATCGATAATAAGGATAATAAAAATAAGAACGATAATAGTAGTAACAATAACAACAATAATAGCGATAATTACGACAATAATGTTTATAACAAGAAAGGTAATAATAACTATAATATTCATAGTAATTATAATATCGATAATACGAATGTAACGAATGTAACAGTAATACTTGTAATATTAAGTACGATAATAACGATAATAATAATAATAATAATAACGATAATAATGATAATAACGATAACAATAATATGAATAATAACAATAATAATAATATTAACATTAAAGAGGATAATATAGGTAAAAAATCATTAATGACGATAACAATATTAATAATAATAATTTTAGCAATATCAACGATAACAACGATGTTATCTATAATAATAATAGCATTAATATCGATAAAATCGATAATAATAACAATAACAAATGTAATAACGATGATAAAGATAATAACGATAATAACGATAGTAATAATAATAATAATAACTATGATAAAAAAAATAACGATAATAACGATAATAACGATAGTAATAATAACGAATACAACGATTATATCGATAATAATAATTACAATATTACCAAATACATCGATAATAATAATAATAATAATAAAGACAATAATATCGATAAAAACGATCATAACGTATATAATAATAACAATAATAACGGTAAAAATAATAATAATAATAACGATAATTACGATAATAACGACAATAATAATAACAATAATAACAATAATAGCCATAATGTCGATATTTACGATAATAACGATAATAATAACAACAATAATAACGAAGATAAGGATAATAATGGTAATAACGATAATAATAGTGATAATAAAAAAGATAATATCAACATTAACGATAATAAGCATTATTATAATAATAATAAGAACGATAAAATCGATAATAACGATAATAATGATAATAACGATATTAATAATAATAATAACACTAAAAACAATAATAACGTTAATAACAATAATAATGATAACATTACAAACAATAATATCGATAATAACGATAATTACGATAATAATTATAACAATAATATCGATAATAAAGAACAGAAATATAATAATATTAACAATAATATCGATGGCAACGATATTAATGATAATTATAATAATTATATATCTATAATAAGGATTATAAGGATAAGACCGAGCAAAACTATGTATAAGTAAATAACGGCAATTATAATAATAATAATAACGATAATGACGATAATAACGGTAATGAACATAATAGCGATTATAATAATAACGATAGTAACGATATTAGTAATAATAATAATAATGATAATAACGTTAATAACAAAAATAATAATAAGGTAATAACGATGTTAACGACATAAACGATAATAATGATAATAGCAATAATAATAATAATAACAATTACAATAATAACGCTACTAAGTATAATATTGAGAACAATAATAACGATCTTAACGTTAATAATTGATAACGTTAATAATAATACCAATAATAGGAATAACATCGATAATAGCAATAATAGTAATAATAACGATAATAGTGGTAATAACGATGACAACAATAATAATAATAACAATAATAACGATCATATGTATAATAACGGTAATAACGATAATAATAACAATAATAATAATAACGATAATAACGATATTTACGAAAATAAGAATAATAATAATAACAATATTAACAATAATACCGATATTAATAATAATAAGAATAATAAAGACAGTAACAATAATAATAATAGTAATACTAATGTTAATATCGTTATAAACGATAATAACGGTAATAATAATAACAGTAATAACGAAAATAACGATAATATAGATTATAATACTAACAATAATAGAGATAGTAAGGATATTAAAGGTAACAATAATAAAATAAAATACGATAATAACAACAATAGTAATAATTATAATAACCATAATAATGATAATAAAGTTATTAATAATAATAATAATAATATTAATAACGATAATAACGGTTATAAAGTTAATAACGATAATAACGAAATTAACAATAAGAGTAATGATAATAACACTAATAACGTTAAAAGCGATAATAAGATAATTAACGATAATAACGATAATTATAATAACCATATTAATAATAATAACGATGTTATCAATGATAACAATAACGATAATAACGATAATATCGGTAATAATGATAATATAATTAACGTTAACATCGATAATATTAATAATAATATTAATATTAATAACGATAATAACGATAATAACTATAATAAGAATAACGAAAATAAGGATAATAACGATAACAACGATAATATTAATAATAAATCTCAAGATAATAATCATATTAACTTTAATAACGATACCAACGACAATAACGAAAAAATAATAATAATAATATCGAAAATAAGGATAATAACAATGTCAACGATAATAATAATAACAACAAAAAGGATAATAAAAAAAAATAAAGATAAAGTAAATAAGGATAATAACGATGAAAATGATAATAAAAATAACAATACTAAGGTAATAACGATAATAACGATTATACGTATTATATCAATAACGATAATAGAAATAATAATGAGAACGGTAATGAAGATAAAACGATAAAAATGAAAATAACTATAATAACAAATATAATAACGATAATAATAAAAACAATAATAACGATAAATACAATAATAAAGATAATAATAATAATAATATTAACGTAAATAGAGATAATTACTATTTGAGAGATAATAATAATAACAATAATAACGATAATAATGGTAATAACTATTGTAATATTATCGAAAATAACAATATTATTAATAATAATAATAACGATAATTACAATAATAAAGATAAAAAAATTAATAATAATAAAGATAATAATAATATTAACGATAATATCGATAATAACGATAATAAAAATAATAATTGTAATAACAATAATAAAGATAATAAAGAGAATAACGGTAATAACGATAATAACGATAGTAATAATAACGAAAATAACGATAATAATGATATCAACGATAATAATAATAATAATATCGATAATAACGATGATAACGAAAATAAAGAAAATAACGATAATAATAATTATAATAATTGCAATAATAATAACGTTAATTACAATTATAACGATAAAAATAACAGTAGTTTTAAAAATAATAGCAATAATAACAATAATAATGATAATAATATATACGATTTTAACGAAAATAGTAATAATAGTAATAACGATAATAAACATAATAACGATAATTATAACAATAATAATGATAATAATAAAAATAATAACAATAATTTGCATAATAACGATAATAATAGTGGTAATGTTAAGATTAATAACAATAATAACGATAATAAAGATTATGACGATAACAATATTATTCATAATAACGTCAATAGTAATAATAATAATAATAACGATGATATCGTTATTAGTAGTAATATTAATAACGTTAATAACGATATTTACGATAATAATTATAATAATAATAAAGATAATAACGATAGTAACAATAATAACGATAATAATAATAAAAATATTAATGATAATATCGAAAATTATAAAAATAATAATAGCAATAATAACGATAATATCGATAATATCCATAATAATGATATTAATCATAATAATAATAGCAATAATAACGAAATTAACGAAAATTGTAATAACATTAGTAACGAAAAGAACGGTAATAACATTAATAATAATAATAATAATAAAGAAAGTAAGTATAATAACGGTGACAACTATAATATTAATAACAAATATAACGATAATAACGATAATAACGATAATAATAACACTAATAATGAAGGTAATAAGGATATCAATGGCCATAACTATAATAAAGTTTATAATAATAATATTATTAAAGATAATAACGGTAATAACGATGCTAACAATAATAGCGTTAATAATAACAACAACAGCAGCAATAATAACTATAATAACTATAGTTTACTTATAATAATAACGATAATAACGATAATAATTATAATAACAATATTAACGATAATAACAATGATAATAATAATAATAATAAAGGTAATGACGATAAAAAAGAATCTAACGTTAATATTAATAAAAGCAATAATAATGATGATAATAGAAGTAATCCTAAATATATTAAGATTAATAACTATAATAACGATTATAACGATAACAGTAGTAGTAAGAATAACAATAATAACAATAATAGCGATAATAAGGTTATTACCGATAATAAAGATAATGATAATATTCATAGAAACTATAATACGGATATTACCGATAATAATAATTACCATAATAACGATTATAGCGAAAAAATAATAATAAAAATAAAGATAATAAAGATAATAAAGACAATAATAATAATGATAATGTTTATAATAATAATAATTTTAATGACGATAATAACGGTAATAGTAGTAGATATAATATCAGAAATATCAATAAAAACTACAACAATAATATTAATAATACGGTTATTACGATAATAATGGTAATAATAAAAATAAAGATTATAAAGGTAACAACTATATTAACGATAATAACGATAATAATTATAATCATATTAATGATAGTGACGATAATAACGACAATAAAAGAATAATATTAAAAACGACAATAACAATAATAACGATAGAACAATAATATTAATAACGATATTAACGACAATATTGTTAATAGTAATAAAAATTTTAACGATAATATCGATAATAATAAAAATAACAATAATAATAATAATAAGGATAATAAAGATAACAGAGATAATAATAATAACGATTAAAAAGATAACAACGGCAATAATGATAATAGCAAAAATAACTATATCAACTGTAATAAAAATAACAATATTAACGATATTAAAGAAAATAGTAATAACAATAATAACGATAAGAACGATATTAACATTAATAATAATAATAATAAAAACGAAAGTAAATATAATAACGGTGACATCGATAATAATAATAAAAATAATAACGATAATAACTCTAATAATGATAATAAAACTAATAATTATAACGATAATAATAATATTAATAAGATCGATAATAACGTTAATAGAAATAAGTATAAAATCGATAGTAATGATATTAATGAAAATATCCGAAACAATAATAATAAATATAACAATACCAAACGATAATAACAATAACAATAATAACAATAATAACGATTATAATAAAAACAACAATAAAGATAACAACGATATTAACAATAATAACAATAATAACAATTGTATCGATGCTAACTATAATAACCATAATATTAAGAAAAATAATGATAATAACAATAACTAAAATATCGATAATAACAAAGATAATGATAATAATAAAGATAATAAAAAAAATAACGATACTAAAAATAATAATAATGATAATGAAGATAATAATAATAATAATAACAACAATAATTACGATAATATCGATAATAATTATAACAATAATAACGATAAAGAGATAATAACGGTAATAATAATATCAATATTAACGTGAAGGATGAAATTAACGAAAATAATAATATTATTCTTAACGATAATAACGATAATAACGGAAATAGTAATCGATATAATAACAATAATTACACAAATATTGATAATAACTACAATCTGGATAAAATATTAACGTTAATAACGACAAAACAGATAATAATTACGATAATAACGATAATAATAATAGTAATAGCAACGATAATAAAAATATTAGCGTTAATAGAGGTAACTATAATAATAATAATAATATTAATATAATCGACAGTAACGATAATTACGGTAATAATAGTAGTAATAAAAGCACTAATGTCAATTATAACGTTAATAATGATAATAATGATAATAAAAACAATAATATCAACAATAATAAAGGTAATTACCTAAATAAAAACAAACGGCAATAACGTTCATAACAAAAAAACCGTAATAACGACAAAAATAATATCAATAATAACTTTAATAATAATAATAACGATAATAACTATAATAATAAAAAAATAACAATACTAACGATAATAACGATAATAATTATAATAATAATAAAAATAATAACGATCATAATGATACAAACGGTAATAGTAATAATAACAAATAACATAATAACGATAATTGCGATAATAATAATAACATTAATAACGATAAAAACGATTATAACGATAATAATAGAACTGATATTAATAATAATATCAGCAAGAACGACAAAAAATATAATAAAATTAATAACGATAATAACGATATTATAGTAATAAAAATAAAGATAATATCAATAATAAGGACAATAATAATACTAATAATAACGATAATAACGATATTAACGATAATAACGATAATAATAATAATAACAGTAATACTAATAACAATAATAACGATAGTAAACAAATAACGATAATAATAATAACAATTATAAGGATAATAATTAGAATAACGATATTAACGATAACTAAAATAACTATAATTACGATAATAACAATAGTAATAATGACAATAATATCGATAACAACAATAAAAAAGATATTAATAGTAATAAAAGTAAAGATAATATCGGTAAAGTGGATAATAATAATAACATTATATTCGATAATAACGATAATAAAAATAATAATAATAATAATAATGATAATATCGCTAATAATAACAACTATAAATTCGATAATAATGATATTAATGAAAATGACTAAAATAATAATAGTATATATAACAATAATAACGATAATAACAATAATAATAATAACATTAATAACGATAATTACGATGATAACGATATTAATAATTACCATAATGAAGATAACAAAGATGATAATGTTAATAATAATAATAAAAATATTATTGATAATAAGGTTGATTACGAAAATAACGGTAATAAACATAATAACAATAATAACGACAATAATAAAAATAATAATAACGATACTAACGATAATAATAATAAGAATTACAACGATAATAAAGAAATAAACATAATAATAATAACATTTATAACTATAATAACGATAAAAACTATAAAAACGATAATAATAATAATAATAATAGCAAAAATAGCGATAACAACTATAATAACATTATTGAAAATAATAATGATAACGAAACTAAGCTTAATAATGGTGTAAACTATAAAAATAATAACAATAATATCGGTGATAAAGGTAATAACGGTAATAATAATAATAATAATATCGAAAATTACGATTATAATGATAATAACGTTAATAATGCTAATAATAAGAGCAATAATAACGATAAAAGGATAATAATTATAATGATAGATGTAATAATTACAATATTAACAATAATAAAGATAATAATAATAATAATAGTAGTAATAATAACAATAATAACAGTATTAACAATAAAAACGATAATAACAATATTGTCCATAATAATAATAATAATAATATCGATAATAACGGTAATAACGACAATAATTATATTAATAATGATTATAATAATAATAATAACTATAATAACTATAATAACGATATTAATAAAAATAATGATAAATATAAAAATAATAACGATAGTGATGAAAATAAAAATTTTAATATTAACGATAATTTCTATAATAGTGATAATAATAATAACGATAATAACGATTAAATTATAATAACAATAATAATAATAATATTATTATTAACAATATTGACGATAACTAGAACAATAGTGATAAAAAAATTAATAATAAAATAGAAAATAAGGTTAATAAAGATGACAACGATAATTGTAATAACAATATTAACGATAATAACGATAATAATGATTATACGGATTATAACAATAACGATAATGAGAATAATAACGATAATAATGATATTAACTATAATAACGATTACAACAATAATAACGATAATAATAAATACGATAATACCGATAATAAAGATAATTACAATAATAACAATAGTAATAATAAAGATGATAACAATAACAACGATTGTAGTGATTATAACGATGATAATATTAATAATTTTAACATAAATATCGTTAATAACGATAATTATTTTAATAGAAGTAATCATAACAATATTAACAATGTTTGCAATAATAATGATAGTAAGGATAATAATAGTGGTAACAATTAAAGTAATAAGCAGTAATAACGATAATAACAACAATAAGGATAATAATAATAACGATATTAACAACAGTAGTAATAATAATATCGATAGTAACAATAATGACGATAATAACGAAAATAACGATAATAACGATAATAATAAAAAAATTAATAACGATAATTACGTTAATGGAGATAACAATATTATCAATAATAACGATAACAACGATTATAAGGATAATAGTAATAACGATAATAACAACAATAATAATTTTAAAGATATTGATAAAAACGATAATAACAATAATAATAATAATAGTAATAATAATGAAAACGATAATAACGATAATTACGATATTAATATTGATAATAATAATAATATTAATAACGATAATTACGTTAATAAAGATAATAACATTAACAATAATAACGAAAACAACGATAATAAGGATAATAGTATTAACGATAATAACGACAATAATAATTTTAAAAATATTGATAAAAACGATAATAACAATAATAATAATAATAGTAGTAATAATGAAAACTATAAAAAAGATAATTACGATATTAATAATGATAATAATAACAATAATAAAGATAATAACGGAAATAATAATAATAATAATAATAATAATAATAATAATAAAAATTACAATAATAAAGATAATAATGACAACAATAATACGAATAATAATAATAATAATAATATCAATAATAACGAAAAGAACGCAAATAATAATAGTCATAATATCTATAATGACACTAATAACGGTAACAACAACAATAATATATACGAAAATATCGATAGTTTTGATAATGATAATATCAATAATAAGAATAATAACAATAATAATGATAATAATAACAATAATATTAACAAAAATAATAACGATAATAACGATTATTGCGATAATAACGATTATAATAAAAATTAACGATAAAAACGATAATATTAGTAATAATAATGACGATAATAACGATATTTACGATAATAATAATAATAATAATAAATATAACAACGATATTAACGATAATATCTATAATGGAAATAACGATAATTACGATAATAACGATGTTAACGTTAATAATAGTAAAGATAACGATAATGTCGATAATAATAACTACACTATTAACGATAATTAAGATAAAAATAATAATAATAAGGATAATAACTGTATCAAAGATAATAACGATAATAACGATATTAACGACAATAAAACTAATAATCATAATAAGGGGTAATAAAGATTATAACGATAATATTGATAATAACAATAATAATAATTGTAATAATTAAGATAATAATGATAATATAGGAAATAAGGATAATAATAATAACAATAATAACGATAATAACGATATTAATAATAATAACGACAATGATAATAATAGTAATAATAATTAAAACGATAATAACGATTATAATAATAATAATAACAAGAATAAAGATAATAACGACAATAATAAAATAAAAATAATAATAATAATAGTATCGATAATATCGATAAAAACGATAATAATAATATTATTAATAACAACAATGACAATAATAACGATAATAAGGATAATAATAAATATGATAAAGTCGATATTATCGACAATAGTATTAACAATATTAATGATATTATCGATAATAATAATAACAATATCAACAATAATAGCGATAATAATAATAATATTATTAACGATAATATATATAAAAATTATAACAATAATAAAAATAACGTTAATTACGATAATAACGATAATAAATATAGTAATTATAACGCTAATAGCAATATTAACGATAATAAAATTATTATTAATAACTATAATAAAGATAAAAACGATAAAAAAATAATAACTTTAATAACGAAAATAATGATAATAACGATTATAATAACAACGACAATATCCATAATAGTATTAATAATAATAATCATAATAACGATGTTTACGATTATAATAATAACAATAATAAAGAAAAGAACGATTAATCTTTAATAACGATATTAATAATAACGATAATATCTATAATAACGATGTAACGATAATAATAATAATTATAATAACGATAAAAGTGATAATATCTATGTCAACGATAATAATAATGACAATAATATCAATAATAACGATAGTAACGTTAATAATAATATTACAAAAAAAGGATAATAAGGATAATAATAATAATAATAACAATAATAAAGATTATAACGACATTAATAAGAATAAAAATAATAATATTAATAATAATATCGATGATAACGATAATAACTATAATAATAATATTATTCATGACAATAAAACCAATAATAACGGTAATAAGTATAATAATAAATACGATAAAGTCGATAATATCCATAATATTATTAACAATATTAGCGATAATATCGATAATAATAATAACAATATTAACAATAATATCAATAAAATTAATAACAATATTAACGATAATATCTATAAAAATAATAATAATAATAATAATAATAAAAGTAATAACGATAGAAGAGATAACAACAATGATAATAATAATAACGATAATAAGGATAATAACGTTAATAAAAATAATTATAATGAAGATAACAATAATATTGACGAAAGTAGCGATAATAATATTTATATTAAGAAAGATAATTACGATAATAATGATATTAGCGATAAAAATTATAATAATGATAACAATAATGACGATAATAACGTAAATAATAATAACAATAATAACGTTAATAATAATAATTACGATAATAATAATAAAAATAATAACGATTACAAAGACAATTTCGATAGTAACGATAATAATAATTATAATAACGAGAATAACGATAATAACAATAACAATAATAGCGATATTAACGATAATATTGATGATAATATTAGCAATTATAACGATAACAAACGACAATAACGATAGTAAAGATAATAATATCTATAATAACGATAATTACAATAATTATAATAGTAACGATAATAATAATAATAGTAATATCGATAAAGGCAATAACGATAATAACGGTAATAATAATAATAATAAAGATAATTACGATAATAACGATAATAATAATTACAATAATAAAGATAATAACGACAATAATGATAACAAGGAAAATAATTATATTAATAATATCAATAGAAACGATAAAAATGGTAATTCTTACGATTATAACGATAATAACGTTAATAACGATATTAACCATAATAAAATTAATAACTATATTAACACTAATAACGATAATAATTTCAGCAATAATAGCGATAATAGCTACAATAACAGTAACAATAATAATAACATTAATGACAATATTATCGGTGATATCGACAATAAAAATAACGGTAATGACAATAATAATAATAATAGTAATAAAAATAATAATTATAATAACGTTAATAATAACAACAATGATAACGGCAATAATGATAATAATATTAATAAAGATATTAGCAATAATAATAGTAGTAATTTATAACTATTATAACGAATATAACGATAATAACGATAATTATGAAATTAATAATAATAATAATATCGATAATAATGATTATAACGATAATAACTATATTAACTATAAAAACGACAATAAAATTAATAATAATAATGAAAATAATAATACCGTTAATGACGATAATAGCGATAATAGTAGTAGATGCAATATCAATAATAATAATAATATCGATATAAAGATAATAACGATAATAATATTACCGATTATAACGAAAATAGTAATAATAATAATAGCGATAATAACGATAATAACGACAATAACGATAATAATGATAATAATAATAATAATTATAATAATAATAATAATAATAATAATAATAGTTTTAAAAATAATAACAATAATGTCTTTAATAACGATAATAATTGTGGTAATGTTAAGAATCATAATAATAATAACGATCATAACGATTATGACGATAACAATATAATTGTTAATAACGTCTATAATCATAATAATAATAATAACGATAATAATGATAATTATAATAACGATAATAACGATAGTAACGACAATAATAATACTAATAATAACGATAAAATGGATAATATCTATGTCAACGATAATAATAATAACAATAATATCAATTAAAACGATAATATCGATAATAATAATAATAATAATAATAATAACTATATTAACGTTAAGAACGATAATAATAATAATAATTTAACAATAATAACGATATTAAAGATTTTAAGGATAATAATGATAAGGATAATAACGATAATAACGAAAGGAATAATAATTTAATATCGATAGTAACAAAAATAACGACAAAGACGATAGTTACGATAATAATAATAACGATCATAAAGTTAATAATAAAAATGATATTAAAGATAATAACGATATTAAGGATAATATCGGTAATAATTGTAACAACATTAACAATAAAAACGATAATAATAATAACAACAAAAACATTAATAACGATATTAACTATAATAAAATTTATAATAATAACGATAATGACGATAATAATGATAATAATAGAAGTAATAATAACAATATTAAGAGTATTAAATATAACAATGATTATAATGAGAATAGTAGTAGTAATAATAACAGTAATAACAATAATAACGATAATAACGATTATAACAATGTTAACGATAATAATATTGACGATAATAACGATAATAACCATAATAATATTAATGATAATAATAAAGATAACAACGCTATTAACGATAATAATGACAGTAATAATAATAATAATAACGAAGATAACGTTTACAATGATAATACCGATAATAACGATAATATCAATAATAATGATAATATTAATTACGATAATGACGATATTAACGATAATAATAGTAGTAATAATAACGATAATAGTAGTAATAATAACATATAATAACAATTATAGCGATAATAAAGTTATTACCGATAATAACGATAATTATAATATTCATAGTAACTATAATACGGATATTATCCATAATAATAATAACAATAATAACGACAATAACTATAATAACAATTATAATAGAAGAATTAATAACATTATTAAGAATAAGAATAAAAAAAACGATAATAACAATAAAAATAGTTGTAATATATAAATTAATAATTATAATAACGATAAAAACGATTTTAACGATAATAATAATGACGATAAATAGGATAATATCGATAATAATAATAACAATTTTAACGATAATATCGATAATAGTAATAACATTAATAACTATAATTACGAAAATAACGATTACAACGATAATAATAATAAGAGTAATAATAACCAAAATAAATATAATAACGACACAATAATAATAATAATAATAACGATAATAACGGCAATAACGATAGAAATAATAGAAAAATAACTATAATATCTATAATAATGTTAAAAAAGATAATAAAGATAATATCGTTAATAATAATAACGATAGTAATGATAATAGCGATAAAAAAATAACGATATTAACGATAATATTGACAATATTAAAGATAATAATGATAATAATGTTAAAACGATAATAATTATCATAATTATAGTAGTAATAACGTTAATAACGATATTAAAAATAAAAATAATAATGATAATATAGATAATAATAATAAAATTCATAACCTTAATAACGTTAATAACGATAATAACGGTAAGAATAGTAAAATTGATAGCTCTAATAATGATAATAAAGATATAATATTATTAATAATAACGATAATAACGGTAAAAACGATAATAATAATAGTAATAACACTAGTAATAATACTA
Source organism: Vespa crabro (assembly GCF_910589235.1). Classification (NCBI taxonomy): domain Eukaryota; kingdom Metazoa; phylum Arthropoda; class Insecta; order Hymenoptera; family Vespidae; genus Vespa; species Vespa crabro. The sequence continues at coordinate 4,511,155 of NC_060957.1, forward strand.
ATGGTAATTACGATAATAACAATAATAATAATAGTTATAAAAGCATTATAACAATAATAACGATAACAACGATAATAACGATATCTATAATAACGATAATAAAGACAATATTAACAACAATATCAATATCACTTATGACTATAATAACGATGATAACCATAATGACGATAATAACGATAATATCGATAATAATAATAATAATAATAACAGTAATAACGATAATAACATTAATAACGACAATAATAATAATAATAATAATTATAATAATAATAATAATAATAATAATAATAATAATTGTAATAAAAATAACGATAATAAAGATAATGACGACAATAATAATAATAATAAAAATATTAATAATAATAACGATAAGGAGAATAATAACGATAATAATAATAATAATAACAATTATAATAAGAACTATAATAACGATAATAACCATAATAACGACAATAACGATAATAATGATAATAACAATAATAGTAACAATAACTACGATAATAACGATAATAACGATAACAATAATAATAACACTAACAATATAAATAATGATAATAGTAACGATAATAACATAATGACGATAATAATAATAATAATATTAACGATAAAAGCGATATTGAATATAATTACGATAATAAGGATAATAACATGATAGTTATTAACGATAAAAACGACAATAAAGGTAGTAACAATTACAATTATAAAGATATTAATGAAAATATCGAAAATAATGATAATAAATACAATAAGAACAATAATAATAACGATAATAATGATAATAACGATATTAATAATATCGAAAATAACGACAATAATAAAAATAATAATAACGATAATAATGATAATAACGATAACATAGGTAATAATAAAAACAATAATATCAATAATAACGATATTAACGATATAATAATAATAATAATAATTTCGTTAATTAGGATAATTTCGAAAATATCGGTAATAACTACGATAACAGGGAAATCGATAATTAACAATAAAATTTATAATAACGATAATAACTACATTAAATGTAATAATAATAACGATAATAACGATAATATCGATAAAAATAATAGCGACAATGACGACAAAAGTAATAATAATATTAATGGTATTAAAGATAATAACGATAATAGTAAAAATTATAATAACGATAATAACGATAATATCGCATAATAATAATTACAACAATAAAAATAGTAATGATAAAAATAATAACGATTACAACGATATTGACGATAATAATAATAATATTAACAACGATATTATGTATAATAACGATATCATCGAGAATAATAAAAATAATATCGATAATAACGATAATAACGATAATAAAATTAATAATAATATCGATAATTGCAATAATAGCGATAATAAAATATTAATAGTAATAAGAATAAAGATAATATCGATAATAACGGTAATATCGATAATAATTATAACGATGTTTATAAAATTAATAATAATAACGTTTATAACGATACTAACGGTAATAATGATAATAAAAATAATAACAATAATATCGATAATAACGGTAATAAAAACAACAATAACAAAAATAATAACAATATTAACGAAAATAGTAATAACATTTGTAACGGAAACAACGATAACAGCATTAATAATAATAATAATAATAGCGAATGTAAGTATAATAACGGTGACACCTATAATATTACTAACAATAATAACGATAATAACCATAATAACGTTAATAATAGCACTAATAATAACGATAATAACGATAATAGTAATCGTTAAATAATAATCGTATTAAAGATAATAAAGATAATAACGATACTAACGATAATAGCGAAAATAATAATGACAACAAAAACTTTATTAACGAGAATAAGTATAATAACAATTATTATAATGACGGTAAAAAAGGTAACAACGGTAATAATGATAAAAACGATAATAACGATATTAACATTTATAATAATAGCAATAATAAAGATATTAACGATGTAAAAGGTTCTAACGCTAATAATAATTACAACAATAACGATAATAACGATTATGATGATAAGAACGGTAATAATACTAATAATAATAAAAACAATACCGACATTAACAACAATAAGAATAATAATAGAAGTAATAATAACAATTTTAAGAATAATAACTATAAAAACGATAATAACAATAATAATAGTAGTAATAATAAAGTAATAATTATAATAACGATAAAAACGATTTTAACGATAATAATAATAACCATAATTAGAATAATATCGATAATAATAATAACAATAATATCAGTAATACCGGTAATAACGATAATATCGCTATTAATAATAATGATAATAATTTTAAAACGATAATAATTATCATAATTATAGTAGTAATAACAATAACAACGATATTAAAAATAAAAATAATAACGATAAAATAGATAATAATAATAAAATTTATAACGTTAATAAGGTTAATAACGATAATAACGGTAATAATAATAAAATTGATAACGTTAATAACGCTAATAAAGGTATAATATTATTAATAATGACGATAATAACGATAATAATAATAGTTATAATAATATTATAACAATAATAACGATAACAACGATAATAACGATATCTATAATAACGAGAATAAAGACAATAATAATAACAATAATAATATCGATATTAACTATAATAATGATAGTAACCATAATGACGATAATAACGATAATATCGATAATAATAATAATAATAATAACAGTAATAACGAAAATAACGATAATAACGACAGTAATAATAATAATTATAATAATAATATCCATAATGCAGATAATGACGCCAATAATAATAATTATAATAATATTAGTAATAACAATGATAATAACGATAATAAACATAATAACAGTAACGATGACACGACAATAATAATAACAAATTTAATAACGATAATAACGATAACAACAATAATAACGATGTTAATTATATTAACGATATCAATAATAACGAAAATAACGTTAATTTCGATATTAATAATATCAATATTAAATATAATAACGATAATAATAATAATAATAACGACATTATTAACTATAATAAATATAATAACGATATGGTTTTAACGGTAAAATCGACAATAGTAGTAACAATAATAACGATATTATCGAAAATAACGATAATAACAATAATAATAGTAACAGTAATAACGATAATAACGATATAGCGATTAATAATAATATTAATAATAATAATAATATTAATAATAATAATAATATTATAAGATAAAATAATAATAAGATAAAATAATAATAATATTAACGATTACAAAGAAAATAATGATAATAATAGTAGTAATAATAACAATAATAACAATAATAAAGATAATAAAGGAAATAACGGTAATTATGAAAATAATTATAAGAATAATCTATTTAACATTGATACTAACATAATACCGAAAATATTAATAAAAGTAATAACGATAATAACGTTTATAATAATAAGAACGATAATAATATTAATAATAATAACAATATTAACTATTATAACGTTAATAACGATTATAAAAGATGTAATAATAACTAAAAAATATTAAAAATATCGTTAATAATAGGAGTAATTATAACAAAATTAGGAATAATATATATAGTAACGATAATAACGGTAATAATGGTAGAAGTAATAACTGAAATAACAATAATAATGATGGAGGCGAAATTAACGTTAAGAATAGTAACGATAATAACGATAATATTGATAATAATAATAACAATATTTACGATAATATCGATAATAGTAATAATAATAATAACAATATTAACGATCATAACGATAATAGCGATAATATTAATAAAGATAATAACGATAATAAGATAAATAATAATATCGATAGCAACAATAATAATTATAATGATGATTATATTGGTAATACTAATATCGATTACAACGATAATAACGATAATAAGGATAATAATAATAAAATTAATAAGAACAATTACGTTAATAACTAAAATAATAATTGCAATAATAACCATAAAAACGATAATAATGATAATAACGATTATAATAACAACGATAGTAACGATAATTTTATTAATAATAATAACGACAATAACGATAATAACGATAATAATAATAATAATAATAATAAAGATAATAACGATATTGATGACAAAAACGATAATAATGATAACTATACAAATTATAATAATATTAATAATAATAACGACGATAATAACAATAATAATGAGAAGAACAATAAAGATAATAACGATAATAGCCATAAAAATTATGTAAAT